>NC_061100.1:129315315-129330315 GCF_015104395.2 Macrobrachium nipponense | reverse complement strand
TGAGGAAAGTTAACACTAGAGCTTCAAAATTATGATATTAACAGCATAACCACAGACCATAATTCAATGACAGTAATATTCACTAACCCTTTTTTTCTTGAATAATTAGTATAATATAAGAGTACCACTATTTCTGGTTAATTTTCCTTTGAATCAGAAGCATATAACATATTACAGAGTTAAACATATCAGTCTTATGTATTACTGTGTGGTCTGAACATTTCGGACATTTATTTTAGTAGCAAATTGTTAGTTTTACAGACACTACACCCAACAAAATAGGGATTGCATTGGGAAAATCCGGTTTTTGGTTGTAGGAAAACCCAACACTAATGAAATACAGCTGTATATTTTAACCTTTCTAAAGTAAGGCAGTTGGTCTTTTCCCAAACACCCTCAACACTTAACCTAACCTTGGACACTGTAAATTAAGATAAATTAGGTTGTGATAACTAATAGAGTTGTGACCTAACCCAATCGCACGCATCTTAACCTAACTTAAGGGACCAAATCCGAACCCAAGTAAAAAGGTCACAGGTAAAAAGTCACAGAAAATAAGTCAGAAAAAAAGGCCAAAAAACGTCGCAATCATTCTTAGATAGCGACCCCCAAGGGTTTCAACTTGGTATGTAACCACATTTGCGTGATGTTTAGTACAAGCCCGTTGGGGATTATTGTAAAAACATAAACAAAAGACTAAATTAATGTGACTTTTTTTCTGTGACTTTTCTCTTTGCAAAATCGACTTCTATTTGTGTTTTTTTTTTCCTGTGACTTTATAATCGGGTACCCCAAAACCTTACCTAGCTTGGGAGCTATGGTCCCACAGGAGCCCCACTGTCTAACATGACTTACTATATCATGGAAGTGTTAGAATACATCCCTGTATTGCACTTAATCTGTACTTTAGACCTGCCAAAATATATGGTTTCCTACTGTGGCCCACATTAATTGTAGGATAAAAGGGTGCTCAGTACCTTTAAACCAGCTAACTTGCTGCAGAACTGAACGTTAGAAAAATTCAGAACAGAAACTAAAAATATCTAAGCGAAATATTGCAATACCGTTGAAATATCCACGGAACAAGAGTTACATGTCCACAACAAAGGAGCCATGACTGAAAACTGAAGTCAGTGCCTCCTTTTTCAAGCAATGCCAGAATTCCAAAACAAAACTTAATTGGTGAACAACAGAACCAATCATGTTTCGACATTGCCTACGTACCCACATTTCAGAAAACGATGAAAATACGCCAGCCATCATTATCCAATATGCGACTAGACAAACAAAATCCGATTGGGGGAAGCGCCACGTTCATACACTTCGAAACTAAAACAAAGACCTTTAGAAAGAGTTCGATGTGATAAATATATTAATCGATAAATGCTTCGATGACAGTTAATTTCCCGTTTATTTTTGTTTGCCTTTCGTAATAGAAACAAAAACATACGAACAATGCAAATCACCCCGTACATGAACCCAGAAAAATCTTATGAAAAAATTATATAGAAACAGAATCGGAAATGTTATAAAAGTATGGTGCAGAAGATAAGTTATTATCTGCAATAAAAAGTTTTCTTCGACAGAAGTGAGGCGTATTTGTGTTAGAATATGTAGTGGGAAAGGAACTGGTTGCCGTGGTGTTCCAATATTTTTTTGGTTGGAGCTAGAGATGCTAAAATTCATAGGAGCAAAAACGTGAGATAAAAATGCTTCATTGGCAATAGAATGGTGGATGTGTGCAGATGACAAACCACTAATTTGGAAAAATAAATAGAAATGTTTTGACCTAGTAAAAGTATGGAAGCGTTTACGAGTGGAGAAAATTGAGAGTAAATGTGATCAAGAGGGTGTGAGTGTCTTCAACGCGATGTGCTGATGAACCTTCTGTAAAGATGTTTAAAGCGGCTAATGTTGTGCAAGCTTTTGGCACGGGGGGGTGGTTCATCCACTGTCCAGCAGTCAAGTATGCATGTAGCAGTAAAGTTCAATGTTTTACTCTTCAGAACAAAGGGAAATGAATTCATACTGAAAGACTCTCTCTCTCTCTCTCTCTCTCTCTCTCTCTCTCTCTCTCTATATATATATATATATATATATATATATATATATATATACTATATATATTCCTTTCGCGCTCAGGTATTCGCTGATTTGGAGCCAGCATTAACCCACCTCGACCTCGGTAGTGTTTTAGTGCTTATGGCAGCACGTAGCCATTATGTAAGTTATATCACATCACCGTGATTCATATACATACATCGAGCTACAATTGTCCTTTAATATCTAATTCACTCTACCTCGGAATTAATATATTTTCATATATGCTTAACCGAAGGGGACTTTTATTAGGCGATAATAGAATTGTCGGCACCTGGACACGAACCCAGGACACCATACAAATCCAGGAATGTCAGTGAAGCTTTTACCCACTCCACCACCGCAAGAGGCTATAAGTTAATGCCGTCTCTCACCCTCAAATACCTTTCGCGCTCAGGTATTCGCTGATTTGGAGCCAGCATTAACCCACCTCGACCTCGGTAGTTTTGTAGTGCTTATGATAACACGTAGCCATTGTATAAGTCATATCACATCACCGTGATTCATATACATACATCGAGCTACAAATGTCCTTTAATATCTAATTCACTCTACCTCGGAATTAATATATTTTCATATATGCTTAACCGAAGGGGAATTTTATTAGGTGATAATAGAATTATCACCTAATAATAACTTATAGCCTCTTGCGGTGGTGGAGTGGGTAAAAGCTTCACTGACGTTCCTGGATTTGTATGGTGTCCTGGGTTCGCGCCAGGCGCCGACAATTCTATTATCGCCTAATAAAATTCCCCTTCAGTTAAGCATACATGAAAATATATTAATTCCGAGGTAGAGTGAATTAGATATTGAAAGATATTTGTAGCTCGATGTATGTGTATGAATCATAGTAATGTGATATGACTTATATAATGGCTTCATGCTGTCATAAGCAATACAACACTACTGAGGTCGAGGTGGGTTAATGCTGGCTCCAAATCAGCGAATACCTGAGCGCGAAAGGTATTTGAGGGTGAGAGACGGCATTATCTTATAGCCTCTTGCGGTGGTGGAGTTGGTAAAAGCTTCACTGACGTTCCTGGATTTGTGTGGTGTCCTAGGTTCGCTCCCGGATGCCGACAATTCTATTATCGCCCAATAAAATTCCCCTTCAGTTAAGCATATATGAAAATATATTCATTCCGAGGTAGAGTGAATTGGATATTAAAGAACATTTGTAGCTCGATGATATATATATATATATATATATATATATATATATATATACATTATATATATATATATATGTATATATATATATATATATATATATATACTATATATATATATGTGTGTGTGTGTGTGTGTGTGTGTGTTATTATTAATAATAATAATAACTCTCCACAGCAATAATTCTCTTGCAAAGATCTCAAGTAAGGGTGAATTCAAATAGCATGCACTAGTATTGCTGAATCTTATGACATACAATTTCTCCAGCATACACCATGACATAACACCATTGCCACACAACACAGATACAACACCAATCATCGGCATTTCAAAGTAATTTCTCCAACACAATAAAAAAATAATCTGTGTATCCCCCTTATATTTGTGTCTTTCAAGGTACAACCAAAACATACATCCACACAATGCATTTCAATTCTCTTTTTATTTCCTTTTCTCTTCCTCCAAGATAAAGAAAATATCTTTTCTAAAAAAAAAGACTCTGCGGGCGTTTCACTTCATCAACTAATCAATCAGCTGATATCTTAGCATCCATGGTCAAGGTCAAATCCATACCCCAACACAAAGAAAAAAAAGGAGTTCACCCCCAATGAGAAAAAAAAAGGTTTCTCCCCCCCTGAGAACAACCCCTCAGTCAAGCGACAGAACAGCCCGAGGCATACACAGTAGTACCCCCATCTCCCCTTGAACAGTGTCTGAGGGCCCCCTCCCAAGGTATACACTAGTACCCTCCCCTGCACTATCTCTTGAGGGAGGCCAGTAGTACCCTCCATGCAACTATCCCCCCGAGGGATGCCAGTACCCTCTCAATGCAACGCACCTCTCTGCAGAAATGTGCTGAGCCCATAAAATTGTGGCCACTCTTGTCTCCAAGCCAGATATGCTTATCTAAGCACAGTTCACATGCATAGAAAAAAAAACATCTTAATACGCCCCTATGTTTTGAACAAACACGGATACATACGTCTATTATAAACAGGCGTGAATAAAGAAAACACGACACTGCTACTATGGGCAAAGAAAAAATGTTTTGACTTCTTGAACCAACCCCATTTCCCTGAAATATTTAAACAAAAACCCTCTCCCTTTGATAAACAATAGTTTTAACACTCACCACTCCATAATGGGAACAACAAGAACTCGAAATTCTCGCAAAACGCGGCACTAAACACAACACCCGCACGGGTATCTCGGAATACACTCGTCATCACACACAGAAGTCATACTGAGAGCGCCCACTGCTTCTAGGCTGACTGCCTGGGAAAAATGCTGAGTCCAACAAAATCCTTCCCTCCCTTTAGCACAGTTAACAGACAGATATTTTCTCATTTTTTCTCACTAAGTAACTGAAAACTAACAGCTTAACGATTTTCCATAATCCCACAAAGGCTTTGTTGTTCGAAAACTATCGCTAAGTCAAAACCCATAACCCCTTTTATTTTCTAACTGGCCACCCATCTCTACATTGGCGTTCCTAGGCATAAAGAAAAGAAAGAAAACTTTTATACCCCCTCTTAACCGCCTGCCACCACTGTTAATAGGGGGGATTCCCCCCCATTATTCATAAGGTAAGCGAGAGACACGAGCGGAAGGCAAACCACACACAACATTACACACACAGCCTCTCTCTCTCTCTCTCCCGGCAATCCCTCTCTCTCTCTCTCTCTCTCTCTCTCTAGCACCGACACCTCTCTCCATTCTAACAGGTAATGAAAATGAGAGAGTTGCGTCATAACATTAACGTTTATTAACAACGAATAAATAAATCAATCAATCAAGTAATCCAGTCTTACAGACTAACTCAAAAACCCCGAAATCGTACTTTGTCTAGTCACCAAAAAAAGTCTACACCCCTCTGGGAATTCTTTGTCCCTCTCCTCCAGAACCGTCTGTTTCAAAGATACAGAACACATCCCGGTAAGTACACACACAAGATTGACAATCATAGGTGAAACATTGTATATTATCATAAAAATGTCAAACAGACAACAAGCCAGTCTTCGGCTAAAGTAACTCAACACTCACCCAAACAGCCGGATCACTATAAACACTTAATAAAAAACTCCCGGCGAATGCCACGGCATCTTGCCTGTGACTTGAAGACCCTCTGTCAAAATCCTCCCATAGGCTTGGGTATGACACTCTTTTAACAGAAAGAGGCGCACACGCACATACAAACACACAGTTCGATAGCGCCTCACGGTTCTAGCTGCATCCAGTTTCACAAAGGCACTTTGAGAAGAGTTCATAAAACTGTCGTGCATTGACTTGTTGAACTAAGCATTTTTATCTCACGCCACCCCTAGAATCTCATTGTCAGCTACTCTTGGGTAGCTCTACACTGTTCTCCACATTCCATAGGTCAAAGGGAACACATGGACAATATATTATTAATCAAAAACCCTAGGCCTTACATATGTGTTTGTGTACGTAAGCATACACGAGTGAGTGTGTGTATGTAAAACTAAACATTTTGATGAAAGAATTATTTAATTATATATGATGGCATGCATATATCAACCAGGAACAAACCACCTCTAGTCTTTGAAGAAAAACTCTTGGTAAAACCTTGTTGTACCAACTTATAAAGCCACTTTATACTTATACAATTAGATAAATGTTGGCCGGAAACGGGAAAGCAAAGTATATTACAGATTTCAAAAGATTTTAAAGTTCAAGCAAATCAATTGTCTTTAAACCAAAACACGACAATGGAAAATTGTTCCGCAGACGAACACAAACGCATTTTTCCAGAGGTTGGTCGGACATAATGGAAGGCAAAGGAACCGGAATAATCCGTTCCTTTAAAAACAGTTCAGGCGAGAGACCCACAACACTTCACTGGGCGTTTTGTGAGAGGAGAGACTTGTCAAGAGGTGGGCGGTCCTCCACCTCCAGCTCGAGTTACGAACGACCACCTCCCTTTTGTTCTGGTGGTTATAATAACCTCCTCGTTCTCCCCTCATTACCTCTCCGGTGAAAATATTTATTCAACTCTCGACGTTTTCGACGCTCGACTTCATTGTGCCATTGTTGGCGGGGAGAGAGAGAGAGAGAGAGAGAGAGAGAGAGAGAGGAAGTCGATTTTGATTTACCACGCTCACTCGACTCTGGGTGCATATCGTTGTCAGTTTCTTTCGTCGCCGTTGGCTTTCTTGGCTATTCAGTTGCCGGCGTTTGCGATCAATGGCTCCTCGCAGACAATTTTTCATCGAGGAATTTAATCACCATCGTGGATTACGAGAAAGAGAGAGAGAGAGAGAACGTCGTCTTCGGAAATCGCGTTTCGTGTTCACAAAGGACTACATCATGATGTCACACTAAGTCTTATCCTCCATCGTTATGGGTCAAGGCTGACGTAATATGAGAGAAAACATTCTTGAAATGAAATTGCATGAATCTATGGAATTTCTTAATGGTTTTTTGTAGGCCATTAATGAAATAATTTCCCTTTATTTTTCATGCGATATTAAAATACACGAAGACGAGTTTGTCCACCCTTATTGGATCTTTACTGAACGTTCTAGTCAGCCAACCGGTTTTAGAGTTAATCTCCTTAGTTTTGAACCTATAAAATGAAATTAATTTTTTCATTTTTGGCCGAATCACACTGCAGCTTCGTCTCTTCCTTAAGCAACCATTGATCAAAATAGTTTCCCGCTTAACAAACCCTAACTAGGTCTACTCTTGTACTCTTAAGTGAATACTCGAGATCTTTGCATTCTGTGAAAAATTAAACTCTGTAAATTGTAGAATCTTTTATATTTCTTGTCTTCTGATTCATTTCTGTTGTTACATCTGAACTTTTAAAGTTATGTGACAGTCTCTGAGCAGAAATGTTACCTAGTTGATTTGATCTCGACAATTCTTGTTCCCTTCTCTACGCTGCTATTAATAGTTTGTACGGAAGAAACGATTTTTCCTTTGGTCTTCGTCGTTTGCAAATGAAACCTATTAAAATAAGGGTTTAATCTTGGTTTACTACCAAAGTAGTCATTCTTGCACATGACCTTAAAAGGAAATGAAACACGGTAATGCTATACCGATGTCATTTCACTTTAGAAATATGGAGGACAAATTTGTGTTGTGATGGCGAGCCATATTTTCTACATACGCGACGTCCTCATTTCTTTAAAGCATTGTTATGATATCAAGCGTTTATCATAATTTATATCAATGTAAGCAATATTATGAGCAAATTTACTTAGTTGTTTGATGGACTTACCTTGTGCGGCAGTTCGATGTCTAGCGACTTTAGTCGTTAAGTAAAATTCAATGTTACTAACAGGTAATTTAATGTTATGAGGTCAGGTATTTGTAAGTAGAAATGCCAAGAACTACTGAAGAGTACAGTAGCACCTGATCGATGATCGCTGTTATTATAAAATAATGAGAAAATCATATATCGATAAATGGATTACCCTCCAAGATTTCGTTTTCTGATACAAGTTTATCCATTCGCTCGTCGAGATGAGAAACTGTAGGCTCATATACAATTATTTTAACTCCCATGTCTCTTTCTTTCTCTTGTCTCCATGAATTCGCATGTAAGGACCTTCAGTGACCTCTTCCGATGACCCTACAACCTGGAAAATAAGACTAATATGAACGGCAAAATAAAATTCACCCGATTTCTTGACGTCCTCACAGCAGAACGAAATGTTAGCTCGAGTCGTCTTTTGCACCCCTGACATACCGGTCAGCCACTGCAAGATAATAAATCAAGATTTATGCCAAAGGCCTCTCGCTGGGACCCATGGGGTCAGTCAAAGCCGAAATGTAAGCTGATACTAGTAAGGCCTGAAAGGTGTAACAAGAGGAAAACATTGCACTTTCACTATGCAATAATTGTTAGGAGAGGTTGGGTAGCAAAAGGGGAAGAAAGAGAATATCAATGGAGGTGCAGTTAAAAGGAATGGAAGGGTTTGCAGCTAGGGGAGAGTGGGGTGTACTGACAGTACTAACCCACTACGGTCACTGCAGGGTAAGAGGAGCAAATGTCTCAGATTTCGTCAGGTGAGTAAGCTGATGTTGGCGAAAGTGAGAGGCCAGTATTTTGAGAGGTGCCATTTTCAAGAGTAGTCGTTCATGGTGAGAGAAGCCGTTCGTTGTCAGAATTTGGACAAAAAAGTCTAATGTGTATGTGTAGTGTATCTGTGTCTATTTGAATATTATTTTATCCTAACTTTAATGAATTTATATGCGTAAATATTTTATATGTAACATATATATGTATTATAATATGAGAACTTCCCTGATTTATATATATATATATCTATATATATATATATATAAATATATGTGTGTGTGTGTGTTTTGCATTCGAGACTTGGGTTGAGACAAATCAATCCATCTCTCTCTCTCTCTCTCTCTCTCTCTCTCTCTCTCTCTCGCTGAACTCCCAATCAGCTAGAAAATGAAAGATAAAAAACATGGAGATCCCTGCATTCTGAAGAGTAACTTAACTTTTCCAAATCTCTCGACGGGAAGGAGAGCACGACTGTGCCAAATCCAAACAGTTATTTCGTAGGTTTAGCTCTAACTATTCCTATTCCCATTCCTATATTCCTCCTTAGTCCGTTCCATCACTGACCCTTCACCGAGGCACTTTATCAGTCGAGGCATTTTCGTTATTTTTGCTGCTCTCTCTCTCTCTCTCTCTCACTCTCTCTCTCTCTCTTTCCCCCTTTCTTACCCACTTATGACAATTTACGATTGTGCAGCTCGTGGGGCGCAGGTGCATTCAATTAACCAGAAATCCCCTTCTCCTCCGACGGACAGTTATCTCCTCCTCCTCCTCTCTTCTTCTTCTTCTTCTTCTTCCTCCACCTCCTCTTCTCCTCCTCCTCGCCCTTGTGTCCTCCCTTCATGACCTGGCGGGCAAAAAGCCATTCATCATAGATATCGCGACGCTTAATGGCCATTTCACGGGTGCTTCATCACAATCTTCATTCGAGATATATAATATATATATATATATTATATATATATATATATAGCTATATATATATATATTATATATATTTATATATATAACATATATATATATGTATACATATATATATATATATATATAATATATGTATGTATACAAAATATTTCTATACACATATATATGCAATGTAAAATGGTATATGTGCAGCTACGTATATTTACATATACCATTTATATATATTTCGTCACTCGGAGGAACTTTCACACTCCCCTTTATCGTGTCGCCTTAGCTCTCCCTCCCCCTCTCTCCTCCCCTTGACTTTCGAGTTGTGAGATTTTTTTCGATCAAGTGCCTTTCTGGATATTTAATATTTCCCGGGACGTTTTTGTCGGTGTGTTTTATCTCATGTTCAATTATCCGTCTCCCCCTATTATCATTTTTGTGTTTTTTTTTTTTTTTTTTTTAGATTCTCTTTTAGTTTTCCCCGAGCATTTTCGTATATGCTTTAAAGATCCATTTAAGTATTCCTTTGATAATATCTCATAAACAATGACCACTCATTTGATCGCATTCATAGTGATTCCTCGATCATCTTTACCTCTGTTTCAAAATCCTTGTGCTGAATAAGTGTTATCAGTGCAGCTGAAAACCTTAGATTCAAAGGCAACCATTTCCGTTATTTATATATATATATATATATATATATATATATATATATATATACTATATATATATATATATATATATATATATATATATATATATATATATCGAGCTACAATGTCCTTTAATATCTAATTCGCTCTACATCGGAATTAATATATTTTCATATATGCTTAACCGAAGGGAATTTTTTCTCGATAATAGACTGCCTGGACAGGGCGCGAAACCATGGATCCTTTCAAATCCAGGAACGTCAGTGAAGCTTTTACCTACTACACCACCGCGAGAGGCTAAAAGTCAGGTCGCCTCACTCACCCTCATATACCTTTCGCGCGCGGGTAATTAGTTGGTTTGGAGACAACATCAACCCACCCCTAGACTCCGGTAGTGTTTGTAGTGCTTTTGACAGCACGTAGCATTCTATAAGTCATATCACATTTCCGTAATTCATATACATATCGAGCTACAATGTCCTTTAATATCTAATTCGTTCTACCTCGGAATTAATATATTTTCATATATGCTTAACCGAAGGGGAATTTTTCCCCATAATAGACTTGCCTGGGACAAAGGGCGCGAACCCCGTGGATCCTTTCAAATCCAGGAACGTCAGTGAAAGCTTTACCTACTACACCAGCGCGAGAAGCTAAAAGTTCATCGCATCTCACCCTCATATACCTTGGCTACGTGCTGTCAAAAACACTACAAAACACTACCGGGAGTCGAGGTGGGTTGATGTTGTCTCCAAACCCAAACTAATTACCTGCGCGCGAAAGGTATATGAGGGTGAGAGGCGACATGAACTTTTAGCCTCTCGCGGTGGTGTAGTAGGTAAAAGCTTCACTGACGTTCCCTGGAATTGAAAGGATCCATGGGTTCGCGCCCTGGTCCAGGCAAGTCTATATCGAGAACAAAAAATTCCCCTTCGGTTAAGCCATATATGAAAATATATTAATTCCGAGGTAGAGCGAATTAGATATTAAAGTAACATTGTAGCTCGATATACGTATATGAATCACGGAAATGTGATATGAATTATAGATTGGATACGTGCTGTCAAAAGCACTACACCATACCCGGAGTCGAGGTGGTGGGTTGATGTTGTCTCCAAACCAACTTAATTACCCGCGCGCGAGAAAGGTATATGAGGGTGAGAGGCGACATGAACTTTTAGCCTCTCGCGGTGGTGTAGTAGGGTAAAAGCTTCACGACCGTTCCTGGATTTGAAAAGGATCCATGGGTTCGCGCCCTGGTACCAGGCAAAGTCTATTATCGAGTTAAAAAAAATTCCCCTTCGGTTAAGCATATATGAAAAATAATAATTCCGAGGTAGAGCGAATTTAGATATTAAAGGACATTTGTAGCTCGATATATGTATATGAATCACGGAAATGTGAATATGACTTATATATTATATATATATTATATATATATATATATATATATATATATATATATAGATATATATATATATAGTATACTATTTATATATATATTGATATATATATATATACTATATATATATATATATATATATATATATACTTACAAATATAGGATATTATATATAAATATACCATATACATATATATATATATATATATATTACGTATACATATATATAACGTATACATATATATACGTATATGATATATATATATATATGATATATGATATAATATATATATATATATCATATATTTACGTATTGGGGTTTGGCCTGACGCCCCAAACGGAAAATACGAGCGCTTAGGACTTACCTTAGATAACTGTAAAAGGGATTTGTTCAGTTTTACTCTGGAAGGTCTCCATTCAAAACCCAGCAAATTAATCTAATTTACATTTATTTACAAGAAACATTGACTGGCCTGGGATAAAGGCAAGGCAAATTGGCCGCACGTGGTCAGAGCGCCATATAATGTCTGGACCGCTCCTATCTTTCACAATATGGAAAAGCTGGCCTAAATCAAATACTACTGCAATGCTGGTTTCCAAAATTGATAATAGGTATTATTTGCGGTAAGGAAGCGCTGCGAGGAGATTCGTAGCAGGTGACTCAGCAAATCTGGAAAAGTTCCCAGATTAAACACATCATAAAATAAAGACTTCTTGCACAATTTCACAGTTAATCACTTTTATCTAACACACTGGGGGAGGAACTCTGGTTTTTAAATGAAATATTCAATGAAGACTTAATCTTGGACAGGTCACAGGGGTAACACGTGCCCCAATGAGGACAAAGGGATTTCAGTACAAAAGTGATAAAAGGGAGATTTGAAATGGAAATAGCAAGATTCGTCTTGGAGGAATAGGGGTGGTTGGATTTTGCACTTTCGAGAAGTACCTTTAATTCTTAGAGGCTTGAACATGTGTCGGAGGAGGACTCCAACCAACGTCAACAAAACAAAGGGATGACTTTACGTCAGAGAGAGGACACGTCTGCCCAAATGAAGTAGCTTGTGTGGATTGAGACAAGACCAGGGCATTTCCAAGCGGCCTGGGATTCACACACAGCCTACGGCATTGTTTGGAAAGATGCAAAAACACAGCCAGCAGATTTGTGGGAAAAGAGGTCTTAAGTTAGGAATTCCTAAAGGCCACCTCGAAGCCTATATAACACCTGCGGCCTGCCTTATTACTCTATACTCTAGGCCTATCATTAACAGCTTATTGTCTCCCAGACCGGACATGCCAATCCACCCCCCCAAGTCATAAATGTGGAGGTAAAATGGCTGCCCTTCTAGCAAATATTAAAAAATACTGATACTGGGAAGACGAGGCGATCAAAATCTGTAAATATATATTGTGACAAAGTGCCAAGTATCTGGTTACTACACTTACCATTCATTAATTATTACCTCACAACAGCCAGACACCTGAACCCTCATCACATAAGCGACTGAATACTCTAAAGGCAACAGTGATCCCTTAAACAACTTACCAGTATTGCAGAAAATCAGACTTAGTTCATCAAAACAGGTGTGAGGTAATCTTGTAAGTAATCAAATTAATTAAAGGGCATCACTCCATCAACAACTTTAAAAGTCTAAGTATTTCCCTGATTTCAAAAGTTTAAGTACTTCCCTGGTTCTAAGTCACTTCAAGTAAATTGAAGAAAAACAGATCAATTACCACTGTATGTTTCTACCTAAACTAATCATAATTAAATACTGGTGTAAAATAAAGAAAACACCTATAAAAATTTTAAATACAAAAATTCATCATTAAACTCAAAATTTATAAGTGAAATTCACAATATCAGGGAAAAGTACTGTTACTTGAAAACAAAGTAAAGTTTAATTAATTCTTTAATCAATTAAGTAAAATTAAATCAAAATTAGTTTATCACAAAATTCAAGAAAATTAATTCAATTGAAATTCAAAAGTGTTAGGTAATATTTGAAATTTTAAAATTAATTCACAAGTGCTAAACAATAATAAAACTTGAAAAGAATTCTGAGTGCAAATTAATTCACAAGTGTTAAATTCAATTAAATGTGCAACGATTAAGTAATGAAAATAAATAAGTTAATTAAATTGTGAATGAAAATGAAAACAGAGAAAAATGTGGAAAATACCAAAATTGCAAAAAGTATTAATCACACAGAATATAAAATAAAAACACACACTTCAATAAGAAAACGGATAAATGTACCAAAAATAAACACTTCAATAAGAAAATGAAACAAACACAAAACACAACAATTTGCAATGTGTAAAAATGTAAATCTTTTCACTCAAACCATTGTAACCATTAGTTATTAGTTCTCTAAACCATTGTAACCAATAGTTATTAGTTTCTTACCCAAACCATCATAACCATTAGATATTAGTTACAACTAATAAAAAAATAACACACTTTACCTTCTTGGTAAAGTGTGTTGTTTCACACTCACAAAAACCAGGCGCAGTTACACACTAATATAATGTTTGTTCAGATTCCACAAAAAAACTAAATAATAGTAAATAACTTTAAGAAACATCAAATCTGAAATCTAAAAGTTACGAGTGACCATTCAGTAAGTATGAAATCGTTACAGTACTTTGAAATCAAAAGTGCCATGCGATGGAGAGAGAGAGAGAGGGGGGGGAGAGAGAGATGTTTAAACGCAAGGCGGTTCTAAGATGTAATGAAAACTCTTCATTACGAAAGCTGGACAGTGGAGATGACACAAAACGTTTTGGGGTAATGAGAAAAATGGTATAATGCCTCTAGAAACTTCCATTATGACGCAACTTTACAAAAAAACTGTGAAATCTGCATGTGGTTCCGGCAATGAAAATACTAGTACATGAAACCAGAATCAGTTTCAACAAAGACCACCTATTCATTCCGATCAAAAACAGACTAGCAGCAAAAGTCCCTATCAGACGTGATGACACATTTCCCAAAACACAACGGAGACCTTGATGTCTCTAATCAAATGTGTTGACAGATTAGGAAAGCAAACAGAGATCTCAGAGTTCCTCTAATCTCAAGGCGATGAAAAATAATTGAAACAATTCTAGCTTTGAACGGACAAAGATAATCTCTCTCTTTCTACATTCTACGTTATATATTCTTTTACACATTTTAAAATATCCTACAACTCCAAGGCTAGCTAAGGAATCTGGAAAATGTTGCAAAAACTCTAAATATAACATTTTATACAGTCAGAGGGGATATGTGCATTTTGAAAGTAGCAATATATTATATATATATATATATATATATCTATATATATATATATAATTATATGTATATATATATAGATGTATATATATATATACAAAAGCGAATACCACAGGAAAATGAAAGTAAGAAATCCAAGCGTTTTCGTCTTTACTAAGACATTGTCAAGGAACAAATGAAATACAATTGGAGAGAAAGTTATCAGGTAAACAACAGATCAAAAATACCAGATAGTTAACTGTCAAAAGGGTAAAAGTTAAAGAAATAATCCAGGATTATCAGATATCACACGGTCACAAACCAAAACATAGATTTAACCCATTGATCGGAAACGCCGGCAACGGAATCGCCAAGAAAGCCAACGGCAAAAAAAGAAACTGACTCCGATATGCAGCCGGAGTTGAGTGAGCGCGGTAAATAAAAATCGACTTCCTCTCTCTCT
>NC_061100.1:129295315-129312815 GCF_015104395.2 Macrobrachium nipponense | reverse complement strand
ATTTCAAGATATGGTACTGAAGCTTTTGTGTCTTTTGGTAAGCATGCGCTGTACGTATAACCATTTTAGCAAATGGATTTAAGAGCTTAGACTTCATCACGATAAAAGCCGCACAATAATAAAGAAAAGCACCATTAACGGCCCAAGTCAGGAAAATACATCGGTCTATTTTCTTCTGCGTTAAAGGTCACGGCGAGAATATTAATCATAAATCCATTTTCGAGAAACATGAGTCACATAGCGATTCGCTTTTATGTTTTGCAGCTAATTAGCATAAAACGGCCTCTGGATAGAGTTTCGTTTTTTCAGGACAACATCCATTTTAATTATGAAATTCAAGCATTGCGTGTGACACAATAAGAGTGGAGCTAATTAGCACCATTTCCGAAACCATAATTCTGCAGCCCATCAGAATACCGAGGCGATAGCCGCTTTTAAATATTAAATTTTCAATGAACGTGTGTTTCCCCTCTTATTGTCAATCAGTAACACGGAGACCATTCTTTGGCGTAATGCTACCAAAGAGCTCTCTTTGTTTGCGAGAGGTGTTTTCGTTATAGAAGTCCTCGATAAAAGGATTAAGTGATATCGGGTTGAACCAATACAGCAAGAAAAAAAGGTGATTAAGTGATCCCGGTAGAGCCAATATAGCTAAATAAAATAAAATAAAAAACTCTATTAAAGGAAAGGACAAATAGTACAATAAACATAAATACGATCGTCTTATTTACATTTCCTTAAATTCAGCCCTCTTATTATTTAATGAATATGGAGAGTGTTGTAGTTGTTAAAATACGATGCGATTATAACTGCTTTGGGCAATTCAAATGGACTGAAATCGAGCATAAATTCTAATTCCTGTATTGAGACACTCGATGACGGAAAATATTTTGTTCATATCTAATGATTCAACATGCCATTTGTCAACGCATCAGAGCGAAACTGTTTGTAATGGTAATGCAACAATGATGCACTGTGCGAACATTGCATTTATTTATGAATAATAAAAATGAATCTTCAGTCGAAATAATAAAGCTCTTAATTTGCATCATTCATTCAATTTAAGCGCCTTGTTTTCAAATAAGTGAAAGCTTCTGGCGCTCTGAACAGAGTCCGTAATCAGTATTGTACAATATAGAGTTTCATTTCTCATTTTTTATAAATGTTTTCCCGAGCATCGAACCCACGATATGGCGGGCAAAACCTCAGTTTGGCTCGTAGAGTATAAGTTCTCTCTCTAGAAAACAAAGGCTGTCACGCTCTCTAGACACGTCACACAATAAACAAAATTGCGAAGTCAAACTACAAATGAGGGCGAGAGTCATGGCCATTAGCCAAACACTGAAGGTCTTAGGCCTAATACTTAACATGCACCAGAAATAGAAAGCTTATGAAGTTCTTAGGCATGATAATTGTTATTCACCAGAACTGGAAAGCGCATGTATAGAGAAAAGGTATATATATGGAACTATTTTAAATCTAATATAAACCATTATGCGAAGAGCTATGTGACTGGTCAAGTTTGTTGTCGTCGTATACAGTATAAAGCAATTTTACTACAATAAATAAGCTGCAAAAGTTACATATACATATATTGTGGAACAGTGCTTAACTCGACATTAAGGATATTAGAGTCTATTCATGATGAAAGACAGAGAAGATGAACTGGTGCTTTTAATTCATCACGAAATTGATCATCGGAGGTTGAATTATAAGCCAGTGACTCTTCAACTTAATGGTCACCTGGCCTTAGAGACATCTCCAGAACCTTCCCTCTCAGTCAGGGCTCGTCAGCTCAGCTGATTAGATTTATGAAAATTCGGTTATAAAGCCAAGCACTCAGGTCCTTTCAGCCGTTGAACCTTAAGATAGTGACAAAGGAGTTGGGGTGGTTGAACAACAAAATGGAAGAAAGTGATTGTGAAAGGCGATAAAGCAAATGGCTAAAAAGTACATTGAAGTCATAACCGCCCGCAGGGTAGTTAGTGGCTGGTATATATATATATATATATATATATATATATATATATATATATATATATGTGTGTGTGTGTGTGTGCGTGTGTATATATATATATATATATATATATATATATATATATATATATATATATATAAAGGTTTTTTGCCATGAAGGAAAAAATGAAAAAGCGAGATAGCCAAGTACTTTCGGTCCTGTTCGGACCCTTTACTGAGGCAAACTGATTTACAGAGAACAACATAGTCAAAAGAAGGCTTAATATCCAAACTGACACTACAAGACTAGCATTAAGGGCGATTTCACTCTACAGAAAGGAGGAAACACCTGAGGGTAGCACACCTTGGGGGACACACGCAATAAACAAGTTATTATTCCAAAAAACAGTACATTTTGAAATAATAAACTTGTTTACTGCGTGTGTCCCCCAAGGTGTGGCTACCCTCAGGTGTTTCCTCCTTTCTGTAGAGTGAAATCGCCCTTAATGCTAATCTTGTAGTGTCAATTTGGATATTAAGCCTTCTTTTGACTATGTTGTTCTCTGTAAAATCAGTTTGCCTCAGTAAAAGGTCCGAACAGGACCGAAAGTACTTGGCTATCTCGCTTTTTCATTTTTTCCTTCGTGGCAAAAAACTTTTATTTATACATAGTATCATGTTTTATATACTTCGTGACCAAGTTACATACATACATACATATATATATATATATTATATATATATATATATATATATATATATATATATATATATATATATATATAAACGTGTAATCTCGTGCACGGCAGAGCTCATATTGCTCTAGAAGCGCTGACTTGCAATAGCTATATCCTATATATATATAAAGCTTACAGTCAGACTATGTATTTTATGTATGTATGTACATAAGTATGTTCGCTAAAGACGGCGAAACTGCTGGGACCGAATTGAACTAAAGGAGGATCATATTATGTAGATTTTACAGGTGATGGATCATAACCGGGTGGCATATTTCCCAAGTCTGGAAGAGTTTAGGGATGGGGAAAATTAGGACCAATGAAAGCGCGTGGAGCTGATCCATGACGTCACAAGCCACGCCTTTTAACTACACTCGGTCTCATAGCCATTACTGCCAGTCAGAATGCCGAAGAAAAACTTTCCCATTTCACAATTTACGGCTTGTATGACCTATACATTTTAGTCAGATATATCTAAACATAAAGCAACACTAATTCAACAAACAATATATTCTTCAAATGAGATACACCTTGAAATATGTTATGTGTTATTGGCTTCTCCTACTTGGTAATATTGCTCAGTGCCTCTTAATTCCTGCTCGCAAAGTCGATATTTACTGTATGAATAATATTTTAATTGCAAGTTGCTAAATTATATACTTGAAAATGCGTGTATAATGCCATTTATAAAGAGTTTCGATAAAACATGGGACGAATCAAACAATATACAAGATGGTAAAATTGATGGTATGGTAAAAATGATGGTATATGACCTGTAATTAGCACT
Organism: Macrobrachium nipponense; assembly: GCF_015104395.2. NCBI lineage: Eukaryota > Metazoa > Arthropoda > Malacostraca > Decapoda > Palaemonidae > Macrobrachium > Macrobrachium nipponense. Next base: position 129,309,335 of record NC_061100.1, on the reverse strand, counting down.
ACAGACTACAGACAGGAGGCCAAGAAAGAACTCTCAGCACTTCGACTCCCATCAAGGTTACGATTTCAAAAGCATGGAGCATGGAACGTTTTTCAGGCTTTACTGCCTGTTGTTTCAGGCTATAAAACGGTATTATGTACAGAACTAAAATAATAATTACCTTCTGCTTAAAAGAAACGTGGAGGATACAGTTTTGATGACAAATTTATGCACCCTTAGGGGGATAGTGCTGTCAATACACTTAATTCGGTGCAATGTAGGCATTACTTAACGTTCTTTGCAGCGTCCCTTCGGCGCCTAGCTGCAACTACTTTCATTCATTTTACGGTTACGACCGTTCATATTCTCTTTCTTCCATCTTATTGTTCACCCTCTCCAAACGATTGGTTCATAGTTCAACTGCTTTGAGGTTTTCCTCCTGTAACACCTTTCAAACCTTTTACTGTCAATTTCCGTTTCAGCGCTGAATGGTCTGGCCTTAGTTGCCCCAGTGCTTGGCATAATGCCAAAAATCTATATGTAAAAAAAAAAAATTATGCACTTAATTTAAGGCATACATTTGGCCATTGAGTGTGAGTTTGGATGAAAATATTAGTATACTCAGATACTGCCATTGTCCCTTCCTTTATAATTAATACATATTGAATATTTGCCTAAAATTTTCTGTTGAAAGAGAGTTGGAGAAAAAGTGCCATCCATATTTACATTAAAGCATATTGCAGTTCTAATAGATTTATGCATCAATTCTGCTCTAGCTCAGCTTATTAAAAAGTCTACTGTAACTCCGTAAATAGGTAGTATTCTGTACTCCTATAATTGCTAAAAGTATTACATAATAATGAAATACTCATTTTGATTCTTTGCACACAATGAATGACAAGTATGAAAGGTTTTCTAAGAATATTAAATAAATTAAATAATCAGTCTTTTATTTGTACACAATGAATTTTAAGCAAAATCAAGTAAGGGCTTGCTAAAAATATTCGATATTGAATTAAATTATCACTTTTTATTTGTTTGTACACAATGTATGAAAAGTAAAAATCAAAGCAAAAATTTGTTCAATAAAAACCTTTTATATATTTGTACACAATGAATGACATGGACCATTCAGATAAGGACATCTCGAAGGTTTTATGAAAATGGAATCCACCTCAAAAAGGCTATTTTCTACTGCAACTTATCAATTACACCTTGAAAAGCAACCGTATTCAGATTAGCTACTGACAGGATGAGTTTGTCACGTAACTATATTTGGTTACAGTAGGCTAACTTAGATCACCAAAACAACAATACCGTAATTTAATGAATGATACTCTGTCCCTGAAAATAGTAGGGACTGTATCAGTTGATTCTTGTTCATGGCCTAGTAATGACCAGTATATTGCTTTTATACAATGCCCAATAATGTGCTTTACTACGAAATAGCATATGTCCATAGAAATCCGTAGTGTAAACTTACTCCCTCTCTCTATTTTCCCCTACAAACAGGTCAGATACCATCATTTTTATCATCTTGTATATTGTTTTATTCACCCCATGAGTTATCGCAACTCTATAAATGGCTTTAAACATAAATTTTCAAGTCTATAATTTAGAAATTCGCGATGTGAAAATATTATTAACCAAGAGGGAGAAGCCAATAACGCATAATATATTTCACGGTGCATCTCATTTGAAGAATATATTGTTGTTAAATTAGTGTTGCATTATGTTTAGATATATCTAACTAAATGTATAACTCATACAAGCCCTAAACTGTGAAATTGAGAAGAAAGTATTTCTTCGACATCGTGACCGGCGGCAGTAATGGATGTAGGACTGAGGAGGGAGCTAAAAGGCGTGGCTTGTGACGTCATGGATCAGCTCCACGCGCTTTGTGGTCCTAATTTTCCTCATCCCTAAACTCTTCTAGACTTGGGAAATATGCAACCGGGTGCCGTTTATTATTATTCGTAGAGAGAGAAAAACAAGAAACCCGTATCCTGATGGAACATTTCACTTATCTAACAAATGCAGTAGACAATCTACACAACTGTAAAACGATGGTCACGCTCTTAAGACAATTCTCAGTAATAATCAATCATTCAGGTATTTAAAAACGACAATTAAGGAAACGTAAAACTTTCTGATCAGTGGTCAGACAATCTTCAAATTGAACAGACAATTACAAATAAATGAACAATCTTCAAATCCAAAAGACATAGTTCAAAATTTACATTTACGTTTTCAGGCAGAGTCAATTAAACAAAATGAAAACATTTAATCAAATTACATAAACAAAGTCGTATGACTAAAAATCACAAAATTATCATACATTAGGCAGTTTAGCAGTTTCGTGGTGTACTGCTGTACACAGGAGTTTAGGTTGTGGCTGCGGATATCTCTATTGGCATTTCAAGACTATGAATCAAAGGTTTCAGGAAACTGGCTGAGAAGATGCCTCGCAGACGAAACAACAGAGTTTCTCCAGAAGATCGTAGGCATACCATTGAAAAGTATATCGCCAATGAAGACTTCCCGTCAATGGCACATGACCTGGGCATAAAGAGAACCACGGCCTACACAATCATTGCGCATTATCAGCGGAGAGGTTCATATCAAACTCATTATGGAGGAGGTCGCAGATTATCAATAGATAATGAATCTATTGATTTCCTAGTATCTATGATCGAAGCTGAACCAACAATACCAATCAAGAATCTGAATGAGATTTTACGGAAAGTATTTCCAAGGAAGCAGCGTGTATCTGATGTCACTGTGTCATGAGCACTGCAAGGTGAATTAATAACTCTGAAGCTTGTCACAACGTAAAGCAAGATAGAAATTCTCCAAAAGTGAAAGAAACTAGGTCAGTATTTGCTCATTTGTACGAATCTGGCCTACGAAACATGGTATATATTTGGACGAGAGTGGATATAATCTCTACACCAAACATACGTATGGACGGACACCAAGAGGCGAATGAGTACATAGGACTGTTGGAGGCCAACTTGGAGGTAATATCACCCTCATTGCTGCAATCTCAGATCAAGATGAATTAGTGTACCATGAGATTCATACAAGCACTGTGAACATTGACAGATTTAAAGACTGCTTTACCTCACTAAATGCAATTCTAGGAGAGGAGGATTGTATCATCTTCATGGACAACGCTCCTTGCCATAATAACATTTCAGACATTTTTCCCAAGAGAGTGATACGATACCTACCCCCTTATTCCCCATTTCTAAACCCAATAGAAACCTGCTTCTCTGTAATCAAGGCGCATCTAAAATATACTCTAAATAGCATTGTGGACAGATGTGATGTAACTGCGGTGCGTCGAGCAGGAAGTAGGAACAAGACCACGAGCATACAGGGAACGGCTGCTCATCCAGTCTATGGAAAGCTCGCTATAGGTAGTGACACCTCACCTTATTTCATCTGAGTACAGGCACAGTAATACATTTTTAAGAAAGTGTCTGACAAGAGATGATATTTGGGATTAATGTAGTAAATACCGAATGTATCACAATGTTGCTCAAATTTATGGTTATTTCATTTAAGTGCTTAGATTTTACCTGCTGTGTATTATCAGTATATTTAAATAAGAAATTTAAGTTATTTCATTGGTAGCAGTGTATTTCATGTTCATGTTTCATGTATGTTTCAAAAAAAAGGTGTTTCAGTGGTAACATTGTATTTCATGTTTTTGTTTCAAATGTAAGTTGTTTCATTGGTAGCACTGTATTTCATGTTTTTATTTTGTTTCAATAAAGTTTGATTTGCAAATGACACTTGTTTAACTATCATTTACTTACCTTCCTTACTTACATATGCTTTAGTAGTCAAACAAATTAAATAAGAAGCAATTACAGAAAATTCACAACAGTACATATGTAGTAGTACAGTATATGTATGTGTTACATAAAAGAGGGATTTGCTATGATATGTTTTAAATATCATTGTAATATGGGCTGCTGTGACATTTCTTAGAATGTGGAGAATCATCATTTAACTTCCTTAGAAACAGAGTGGTCCGAGTGACAAGCCTTAGGAATGCTGATGTATCTTCATTGGGGAGGTGTGATCAAAATTGCTGTCTTAGCAAATCAGTGCATGTCCTGTCGCTATGAGCGCTTGATACAGAGCTGACCTTTGAAACTGGTTACAAGCAGTTCATGGGTGTGGACAATGGGTGTGAGTTCGTACGTATGTGCGAGCTTTTCCCCTTACATATGAGAGTGTTAGGTAACAATGAAGGGGAGATCTGTGCAAGAGAGGTGAGGAGCCAGGATGGCTTCTTCGAAGAGTGTCTTTGTTGTTAAGTGATAGTGCATACTTTGTTGCATGGGTAAGAATATTTCATTTTGGCCAAAAGTTGTGGCTGGATTGTATTTGAATATCTATTTCAGAGATGTTCTATTTATATGATCTTTTGATTATCCTCTCATGCTTATCGGAGTGTTCTCCTGTCTTCTAACAGGCGATTCTGGATAAGGGGAATTGATCTGGAGAGAGGGGAACTGACTTAAATAATGTGTCATGGTGTTACTGTAGAGATTGTTGTCACTTTTCCAGTTTTATGACTAAAATGATGTTGGTTACTTTGGAGTAGAAATATGGAGTGGGGTTATTTGAGTTCAATCATTCATTTAATCTTTTGTTAAGAACCTGAGTTAATTTAGCTAATACTTTGCTTTTAATTAAATAAATGCATATTTTTGTAAGTTCCGTGTTTGATTTGATGACCTTAGATAATGAGGGGCGAGGTGTGTCGAGAGAGAGAGAGAGAGAGAGAGAGGAGAGAGAGAATGTGTTACCAGTTCCTTAGCTGCTCTGATCCATCGTTACCTTTTAAAATGTAATAACAAGATTTATAATCTCGTTTTTAGTGGTGGCAGCGTTTTTTTTTTTGGACCATATTACACCTTTTGTGAGATTAATAGCAGCTGTAAGAGCCTGTTTTCAGAGAGTCTGGTTGTGGAAAGTGTTAGGTTTTTAATTAATAAGTGATGGGGGATAAGAATTATTGAGCTGTTGATCTGGTACTGAGAGGGAAATTTTCAATTAGCATCAGCATTTCTGCCCACCGTGAGATGCCTCGAGGGACTCTTGTCACTCAGTTGCGTCTTGTAAGTGCATGTGAATGCTAAGCGTTTTCTTGTTCAAGTGCCGAGTTGTTCTTACACACGCGAGTATGTGTGTATTAGCGTGTTTTCACACGAATCAGGCGGTCCTGTGTTCTCTCATTGAAGACATGAGTCTTAGATTATTTTTTTGCCCTGGTATTTTTTTTCCTCTTTCCAACTTTGTGTATAAATCATTTTTGGTGTTAAAGAATCAGTTCAGATCACCATTTTTTTCCCATGGAAGCAGAACGTGATGTGTTTTTTTTCTTAGCACATGTTTGGAGGCGACACATATGTATACGTGTGAAGGTTTTTCATACATGCAGTTCAGTTCTTGGGGAAGCATGGATTGCATTTTTTCACCCTCGGAGACAGCGGTTGCTCATGCATACGCACTCTGCGTATTTTTTTTTTTTTTTTTGAAGAGCCAGCCAAAGGGAGGCATGTAGTGTCTTCCATTGGGGAATGCTTGAAGGGAGGGTGAACTTCCTTTTTTTTTTCTTTGTGCCGGTGTTATGGGGGTCAGTTTGGCCTCGAAAGAAAAGTTCATTGCCATCTTTTTGAGTCCTTGACGACGTAGTTCAATGCCACATCTGCTGATAGCCACAAGGGATGATGTGACATGCCTTTAGGGTTTCTTTTAGAATGATTTTTTTGTTCTTTCTTTTGAGTAAAGAGAAAATGGAAATGAATATGGTGCAAGTTTTCCTTGCGCTTTGGAGAATGCTTTTATGCATGGTGGAGGATATGATTATAACTGGGGATACAGAGATTATTTTATAATAGGGATATGTTTGGGATATGGAGACTATTTTAAAATGGTGATGATTGGTGATGTCAAATGGTGATGCTGATGGGGTTGTACCTGGTGATGAATGGTGGTGATATTAGAGTTATGAGGAATGGCAATATTAATGCTCTTACCAATGATACTGGAGATGTTTTATGGAGATATTTTCGGAGAATTATTATGGAGAATTATTTACGGAGAAAATGGGGACTCTGTTAGAGTTCACGGTGTTAATATTTTTGGTGAATTCTGGTGAATTTTGGTGAATTTGGTGATAGCAATTTTGGTGAAACTGGTGAATGGGCGAGTACTTATACTAATGATACTGATATTGGTGTTATTTTCTGATACTAACATGAGTGTTGTAATGAATGCTAAGGGTGGTGATGTTTGTGAATATGGGAGGTACTACCCACAAATTTGGTTTTCCTTTTTTTATGAGTTCAGCAGATAATTGCTTAAAGTCTATGAGAGTCACAGATGTTACAGGTGTCACGGGAACAGTTAATAGTGCCATTGATTTTTTTTCTTTTCCCTTTTTAGACGTTAGCCATCGCTGACGTGAGTTTTTTTTATCCTGGGCAAATTTGAATTTATTTTTCTCTCCAAGCAGTTTGTGTAGATTTTGAATATCTCAATGACTTGGAGTCATTGTTAGGGAATGTGTTTATAATTTCAGCCGTTTGATGCTGCTGAGAGATTTAGGAGGGAATTTTTGCATTTTTTTAATGTCTACATGATGGCACTACATTTTTTTTTCTGGATATTTGTATTCCGGAAATTGTTGGCCTCTTGTGCAATACCTTTGTTGTGTTTGTGGCAACTTTGCCAGAGATAGGAAACTTGATTAAGTTTTTGGTGGCCTGTGCCGTAGTGCATATGGGGAAGTCTTTGCTTAGACACTTTGGATTTGGAGTTTTGTTGTAATGAGTTATGGCACACTGGTGATTTTTTCTAGAATTTCCTGGGCAATTTTATTTGCCGAGTTTTTGCCCTTTTCAGCAGTTATGCTAAACAGAGAGTTTATAGTTTTTGACTGTAACATTCAGTTATTTTACTGAAGAATTGGAGATATAATATTTTGGGCCTTGTGATATTTTTTATTTTATTGGAGATAGTCCAGAGTTTAGGCCTATGGTGGTAAGAGCTATGATTAGTTCAATTATTTTTGCAGTCATTTTGGTGCAAATAGAAACCCTTGTTAGAGGAGATATATGGCAATATTTTCGAGTGTATCAGCTAGATGCTTTGATTGCATTTTTCCGGGACGGAGTTTCGTTTTTGATTACCCTGCTTGGAGTGTAATAATATTTTTTGGAGACTTGTTTTTATTCCACATGTGGTTATTGGTGAAATAGAAGGGGGTTATTGGCGAAATAGAGGGGAATACTTTTATTACCAGGGTGGTATTATTATCAATATAGTGATATATATGGGGGTGACATTAATCTTTGGTGGTGACTTTTTTTGTGGTTGTGATTTTTGGAGCTGAATTTCTGGGGTTTTATGAGCCAAAAGAGAGGGGTTCTGTGGTTCCTTGGTGTTTGACTAATGGAGGCGAGTGGCATTTCTGCGTCCCTATAGAGATGTTGCATTTTTTATATTCACCAGTGTTTATTTTGGCGGCATATAATTGGTGAATTGCGAGTTTACTGTGGTTTATATCCCGAATAGGTGATAATTTGTTTTATATAATTGTGCAGTATCGTGGGGGAGTTATGTCTTTGAAGACAAATTTTTTTTGGGGGGGCATCTTGGTGATATTCTGGAGATAATTTTGTGAAATGTGCTTATAGGGTGTCAGTATAGAATTTTTTTGAGGATCATGGTTTTCTGAAGTAGCAAGTCTGACTAGACAAATCTATTCTGCAGTTCGAGCACTTGTTTCACAGGTGGATTTTTGCTGATAATGCTGTGATGAGTCCAGTTGCTGACTTTTTTCCTTTGGTGTTGATTACTCGGAGTTTTGCACTATTCTCTGTTGACTATGGCATTCTACGGAGATATATCTGTGTAAGGGGGGTTGTTTCCAGTTGTTTCCGATCGATGAAATTGTTGCGATGGCAAATTCCGTAACAATACATATTGCATTTAGTGGGGAAAGTGTTGGATTATGTATATTATGTTTGTTGTGTGCTTTGTAATGGGAAAGTTCACTTATTATTGTGCTATTATTTTTTTTTTTTTCTTTTCCTACGAGAGTTGTCGTAATTGGGGTTAAGCTTTAAACAGCATTTCTATTTTTGGACAGATGTGATATGTCGGGGTACGTGAATTAGATAAAATGGGTGTTTGGCATTATGTTCCATTGAGGTTAATTATATAAACAGTAAAAGGGTTTTGCTGGTTACTGAAATGTCAGAGCTTGAGAGAACATTTTTGGTGATAAATTGGGGCTGGGTTTGTTACGTTTTTTTTTGGGGGGGGGTTATTTTTCTTATTTTCTTTATACTTGTGAGAATTTGTGAGTTTGAAATGTGGTGACAGTAGTCCGTAGAGTTGGTATGTGCCAATGTGTGAATTTGGCGAGTTTTTGTTTTGTGTTGTTGGAGAATTAAGAGAGAGAATTTAGTATTTTCTTTATGAATTCGGTATTTTCTTTATGAAGTTCCTTCACGAGTTTTGGTTAGGAATTATTTCAGTGGTCATATTAATGGGGTTGGTTGGAAAATGTTCAGTTAGTGTTTCTTAGAATTTTTTGAGGTCATTATTTGACAGATGTATGTCTGGGATTAATTTTTCTTTAATTGACCGATGACGGGACTGACATACTGAATACCATAAACATCGTTCCCAACGCCAGCAAGACGCCCTTCAACTGCTGTAGAGATGTATGCCGCTGATGTTCCCACATGCGAGAGTTTCTACAAGTCTACGGGGGTTTACAGCACTTTTGGACTACGGAAATCGTCAGTTGTCTTCCACGGGGGAGACGTTTAGCCTTTCTACAGCGTTTTATGAGTTTGTGCAGCTGCAGACCAATCACATACACAGGAGTGTGAAGAAGTTCAAGATGAGATATTTCAACTGCTATTATAGCCCATATGCAGGCTGTTCAGATAATGTGTGATAGACGTTGTACTACCAGAGATGTGCAGTAATTTTTATCATAGTGTTTAATGAGCCGGCCAATGTTTTTTTTTTATATATGAGTTGTTTTATGTGAGCTATGGCTAGGCTGGTGCTAGCAATTCAGGTGGCCGAGCATCTGTTACATAAAAGAGGGATTTGCTATGATATGTTTTAAATATCATTGTAATATGAGATGCTGTGACATTTCTTAGAATGTGGAGAATCATCATTTAACTTCCTTAGAAACAGAGTGGTCCGAGTGACAAGCCTTAGGAATGCTGATGTATCTTCATTGGGGAGGTGTGATCAAAATTGCTGTCTTAGCAAATCAGTGCATGTCCTGATTTCGTACGTATGTGCGAGCTTTTCCCCTTACATATGAGAGTATTAAGTAACAATGAATGGGGAGATCAGTGCAAGAGAGGCGAGGAGCCAGGATGGCTTCTTCGAATAGTGTCTTTGTTGTTAAGTGATGATGCATACTGTGTTGCATGGTTAAGAATATTTCATTTTGGCCAAAAGTTGTGGCTGGATTGTATTTGAATATTTATTTCAGAGATGTTCTATTTATATGATCTTTTGATTATCCTCTTATGCTTATCGGAGTGTTCTGTCTTCTAACAGGCGATTCTGGATAAGGGGAATTGATCTGGATTGAGGGGAACTGACTTAAATAATGTGCCATGGTGTTACTGTAGAGACTGTTGTCACTTTTCCAGTTTTATGACTAAAATGATGTTGGTTACCTTGGAGTAGAAATATGGAGTGGGGTTATTTGAGTTCAATCATTCATTTAATCTTTTGTTGAGAACCTGAGTTAATTTAGCTAATACTTTGCTTTTAAATAAATGCATATTTTTGTAAGTTCCGTGTTTGATTTGATGACCTTAGATAATTAGGGGGTAGGTGTGGAGAGAGAGAGAGAGAGAGAGAACGAGAGAGAGAGAGAAAATGTGTTACCAGTTCCCTAGCTGCTCTGATCCATCGCTACCTTTTCAAATGGAATAACGACATTCATATTCTCGTTTTTTTATTTATGTAGTGGTACAGTATACGTATGTATGTAGTGTGTACGTATATGTATGTACAACTAAGAGGCAAAGTTAATGAATAATTTAAAATAAATAAACACACACACTCTCTCTCTCTCTCTCTCTCTCTTCTCTCTCTCTCTCTCTCTCTCCTGCTATGGTTGGTGGCTTGGAAGTCTGATAGTGTGATGTCTGATGGACGTGCTTACTTTTGAGAGGCAGCTTTGTCAAATTTAGCTTAACCAAGCTGGGTAAAATAGCCTTTTTCTTCAGTACATTTTTTTACAGTATATATTGTATACAGTAATTATACTGTACAGTACAATCATGTTTCCTTGTGCATGTAGACTCGCTCAGCCATACACCCTTCCCCAAACTTTACTGATTATATTGTATAGTTAAACTGATGTTGTGCCAGCACGGGCTCATGCTGACTTGTACCTAACCTCTCCTACCCTCCCCTCCCTACTGTTAGGCCCCGTTGTGCTATTATTCTAATTGTTCTTATAAAAGTCACAATTGACCCTTAGCAGTTACAATTGTTCTTTATTACTTAGATTGTTATCGAATTCTGAAGATTGACACAGTGTTTTTTTAATATGCCATATTATTTTTCAGTTTTGTAGATTGTTCAGTTTCTTATGGTTGATTGTTTTATACTGCGGAACAGTGTCGTTAGTGATGAAGACTGTTTCTGAATTATAGTCGATTGGCCAAAATCAAATGATAAAAGTAGTTCCCTACCCCGTGGACTACCAGCAAGGCTCGAGCTGGTAAGTGCTCACACTTTGATATATACTAATGACCAGTAATCTCCTCTACCAGGTGTAGGGTATGCTGCCATATGTTATAAAGCAAATCAGTTCTCATTATTAACTATCAAAGATTCCGTTTTCATTGTAGAAGTGAGCACAAGAGGTCAGTATTTAAGATTAATAAAATAAGCCAGCACAGAACTATGTAGCTTTCGGTGACACAAGATATACTAAAGAAACCCTTCAAAACGAGTGACCCCATAATACTCAAGTATAATAATAAATAAAGTGTTCGTCTCTCAAAATACTTGACTTAGAGTTGGTATAAACACGGGAATTTGCTGGTTCACATTATATCATGAAAGCAAAACATCTTGAAAATCTACCAGTAATGGTGATGTAGTACCATGATTCCTGGTTCCTGGTTCCTAAGCGCTCACTCCACAAACAGTTACGGGCGCACTACACTATTCTCACGAGGTGCAAAGCTTTATTCCCTTGTTGTTTACAACTTTACTTATATTTAACTTTACTTTACTTTATAGCAATTCAAAATGTTTATTTCAATTCTTGTCTATTACCCTTGTTCAGCAATAATAACCCCGAAAAATTAAATGTTCCTAAACTAGATATTGCAAAATATTTCCAATTTACTTTTAACTCCGCCCCCTTTCATTTCTTTTTCTTTTAAACTGAGGCAGAGTCAGGCTATTAGCTTTGACATCCATCGTTTTCCATGTTACAACGTTCTTAATTTTCAGGGCTAGCCTTGTATATTCCCCCAGTAAAGTAATGTCATTATCTGTTTTCTTGTTTTTTGTGGGGGGGGGGGGGCGGGAGGGGATTTACACCTGAATAAGTGTTCGGTGCTGCTCCTCCCCCACTCTGCAGATATCACAGACGTCGTCCATTGGTGCACCTCATAAGATGCACAAAAAGCTTAACTAAAGGTTTCTGAAGCGTCCCTTTGGCCACTGGCTGCATCCGCATTTTATTCTTTTACTTTACTCCCATCGCCACATTCTTACTTTTGTCTTGTCCAAACTCTCTGTCATTTCTTAGTAATCAATTAATGGGGCTTTGAAGCTCTCAATGGTCGAAAGCGCCCAGTGCCTGGCTTGACAGCCTAAATTTCCTGAACCAATAAATTCTGGAAACCCATCGTATTTTATACATGGCATCCTTTATGGGATAATGACTCGGATAGCAGCAAATCAAAAGAAATAAAGCCTATCTTTTTAGTAAGTCATTCTTTATGACCAAAATAATCCCCCTTTTGATGTATATATTTTTGTAAGGTCTTCACATTCTTCACATGGGTCAGGATATAACTCCTCATCACTAAGAGTCTGAGGAGCAAATTCTTTGCCTTACAGACACAAGTGTGAGATGTCTTTCCAGACCTTCGCAGTTTTGTAATATGTTCCCTGACCATTGGTGTCGCTGATGAATGTTAATAATAGTGGAGTGTTTTTATTGGTAATTCCCGTATGGTAAGGATGATGTGACCTAATCGTCAATATTATCTATCTACCTTCTCAAAAAATGTTAATGATAACTATTAACATTTAGAAAATGTTCATGTTAAACTCGGCAAGAATGATTGTATGGCTACCTATATTTACCGCAAATGGAAAAAGATAAATTCTTTTAAGGTTCCTTGAAATGAAAGACCAGAATAGCAGCAATGTTGGTGTTCCGTCATGGGTCACGTAGCAACATTCTCTCTCCCTCTCTCTCTCTCTCTCTCTCTCTTCTCATCCTTAATGTGAGTCACTTAGGCCTAGTTATCGGTGTTTTTGGGAATTACACTAAATATCAGGATGTGAATAGCATTCATAAACTAAAACTGGCTAGAAACTGCAATCTTACTGATTATATGGGATAAACATAATTTGCTGTGTTTTCCACCATTAAATCCTGTAGTACTTCATTCTCTGAATCTCTTGATATTGCTGTCCAACCGCTCTAACTGCCTCTTTTCAGTGAATCGCCATTGCTTGGCTTCATAGTCTGAATGTCATCAAATCAAACCTTTGCATTGTGCCATTAGTTTTATCGTAAGAATAATAATAAAAAAAAATTTTTTTTTAAATGAGGCGGCATTTTCCCGCAACTTTGTGGAGGTTCAACCATTGGCAGTTATTTCAAGTTCGTTCGTTTATACCGACCTCCCCTTCAGTATAAGTTCCCATTCACTTCTCTCTAAATTCACATCTTCGGCTAAAGCTCCATTTCATAAAGTATTACTAGTTGAAGGGAGGGTTATGGTATAACGTAGTTCGCTCGTTGTTTTCGAAATAAAGGAAAGAGGAGTGGTCCAGTTTCTTTCAGAGAATCAGAGTTAAGCGATAACTTTTGTATTGAGACATCCTTCATTAAGTATTTCCATATCATTTCTGGCCCCAAGTGAGAGATGGAATATAAATAAGGAGTTGCAGTCATTCTGAACCACCTACATTCAACACCAATGAACCATGCGTTTTCATTTAGTGGGTTTGGATTTGGTAACTGTCTCGGTAATGTAATTTCTGGGATAAGGAAAGAGTAAAAGAAAGTTGTATCAGGTAAACAAGAAGGCTATAATACTTGAAGGCACTACCAAAATTTTCATTGCATATTAGACAAACTTTGTCTGGAAAAATAGTGAAAAGAACAATGGAAGTCACAAGATTAGCGTCGCAAAATTATTTCGCCACTTTCTAAAAAAAAACAAATGCCTTCAATCTTTATACCCTTCTCAGATCTAATAAAAAGTACAATGCTTAAGGAAGAAACGAATATAGTTTACAGTCATATACACATTGTATAATGTCATTTATAATGCTTTCACATATCTTGATTAATGCCTTGTTTAGGGAAATTTTTGCAATATTTTCTCATTCAGTAAATTTTTTAAGAAAGAATAATGAATATATCTTACAAATAAGGTATTTCAGCAATTTTGGGCTCTACCTACATAACACAGACAGGATAATTTGCACACAAGTAGGCAACCCCGCTTCAGTTGGCCGGGCATTTCTGGTCCATTTCACAAAATGATTTACTTAACCCTTTAAACAAAGGATTTAATATCTTTTATGCAACATCTCTCTATATATGTATACATGTATATATATATATATATATATATCTAGATATATATATATATATATCTATATATATTATATATATAATATATATATATATATATATATATACATAATATATATATATAATAAACATATAAAATTAAGCATGTATGATTTTCTGTTCTGG
>NC_061100.1:129272815-129292815 GCF_015104395.2 Macrobrachium nipponense | reverse complement strand
TATATATATATATATATCTATATATATATACAATATAATATAAATTATATAATGTATTATATATATATATATATATATATATATATATATATATATATATATATAATCTATGGACTGCCTTTGCAAAGGATGAGATTTCTTCGATATACCGTCTCAGGATACGTTCTGGGATAAATCAGGAGTCTACAATCTTCGATGAGGCGGGTGCGAGTAGCACTTGCATGGAAGTCACGGGATATTTCCTTGACAACGGGGTGGTGACCACGTTTCCTTCAGCAGAAAACGTCGAAACTACAGTTTCGCGACGAGAGGGTGTTGGATACACTCATGAGGGTTGCAGACGCTGCATAAAGGCGCGTGCTGAGTTGTTCCGAGTTGGTTTAAGCACTTGACCTGCGTCTACAACTATTCGTCGAGTTCTGCTTATCTTAGTGACGAGGATGAGCCTTTCATTAGTTACCGTTACATAATACCAATATTAATGATCATGTTGGGTGCTATACTGATCACAATTTGTGCGCTAGCAGTTCTTAAACTTTTGTGCATTCGACGAAGCACAAGGACTCCAGCAACGGAGGTAGCCCTAAGGCATGTGGTAAATTGATACATTGTGCATTAGTTGCTGATGTGGTGTGCAACAGGAGTGCACAGAGGACATAGGTGGCCGAGCCATCTTACAAGTGTGTAATGTTTGTGAATCACATATCATGTCTTGCTTGGAGACAGGCTGTAAGGGCAGCTTACTTGAGTGAAGGAATTTGGGTACGTAAGCGTTTAACTGAGAGATCGCTTGTCTTGTCGTCAAGCATGTACATTCGTTTGTACGGATGTTACAGGTCTAATAGACCAAGGCATTTGCGAAAGCCACATTCCTTTTGGTGAGCACAAAGAGGTCAGTTGGTACATGTCAGGTGTCAGGAGAGAAAACCCCCATCGTAAAGGTATGACACATATTTTGTAAGACTTAGAAAACCGTTACCTTTGAAAAGAGAGAGAAGTGTAAAATACTTTCTTTACTTAAATTACTTTGAAAAGAGTGATGTGTGAAGTGTATCTTTTATCCATTGTTATCTTTATTACAGATGGGTTATATTCCATGGTACTAGAGACGGGAATCTCTAACCTGACTAATATAATGAACTTACTGACATTTTGGTTCTGGGAGTGAATTCTTAGTCAGGAGGATAGAATGTTAACTTACTAGTTTCCTTTATGGGCAGATTTGGGTTTTTTGTCACTAGGACTTGTTAATCATTTTGTTCTATTCTATATTCAACTGCTTTGGGTAATAAATAGTATATTTTTATACTTACGAGATCTTAATAGCCTAACGACATGGTGCAGTAAGAGGGCACCATTGACAGCAGGTAAGGGTTTCCAATTTGTGTACTTTTAATAAAAGGGGGGTAAGATATATATATATATATATATATATATATATATATATATATATATATATATATATATATATAGTCCTCATCAGAAGTCTTATGGGACGTTTTAAGGAGTAAATATGAGTTTTATAAACGTTTCAGTTTCTAACGTTCCTTCTAAGCTCGTCCCAAATCATCTTTTATTCCACTTCACCGTAATTAATTTAATGTATAAAATTTTCTTTATAGTCTGTACGACAGAAATCCATTTCTGACAGGTTTAATGATACGGAACGCCCACAAAATATATCATTTTACTAAAAAATGTCGAATTAAATCGGCAGTCATAAGGCAACGAACTAAACCTCGACATATTTAATCACATTTAATATTCCTTTTTTTATTTATTTATTTATTTATTTTTTTTTTTTACCCTCTGACGACAGCCGGCATTTAATGTGTCTTCTCTCGTCGGGGATCAACCTCAGTGCCGTCTCATTTAAGTTACTTGTCAGCAATTCTTCGTTCACAGCCCCTAAGGGAAGAGTAGCGCCGTCAGTGCACCTCATGCGGTGCACAATAGGCAGGCGTTACTTGAGGTTCTTTGCAGCGTGTCTTCGGTCCCTAGCTGCAACCCTTTCGTTCATTTTACTGTTACCTCCGTTCATCTCTTCTCTCTTCCATCTTACTTTCCACCCTCTGTTAACAACTGATTCATCTTAGTGCTTCAACTGCGAAGTTTTCCTCCTGTTGCACCTTTCAAGCTCTTACTTTCAATTTCCGTTTCAGTGCCGAATGACCTTACTGGTCCCAATGCCTGGCCTTTGGCCTAAATTATATATTCAATTCAATTCAGCCCTTCGTTCACGTCTCTGAGTTCTTTTAATTTAATGAATATATTGAAATCAGCTCCACCTCAGTTTCTTGAAAGTCCATATGCCTTTAGTATTGGGTTTCTGAAACTAACCTTGGACGTTCTTATTGTGAGGACTTCTGGTTCTGAAGGAAATTGCCAGTTATTGCATTAGGGGCCAAGGAAAGAAATGTTTCCATAAGGGTATGAAAGCATTGGCCAGTATTTGGATTCCTTGGGAACCAAGGTTTTTCTTTTTCATAAGCTTGAATATTCTGAACAAACTTAAATGTGTATATTCAGTGTGGGCATTAATCATTTGGAGTAAATGCAGAGATGTGCTCTTGGTATTCTCAGATCAATAATAATATTTTTGTTTCGAAAACGTTTCAAAGCATTGATAAGAAATAATGCATATTTGTCTACAGTTCCTGTCCTTTGATAATGATACTATATATCTGAAATACGTTTCGCTATTATTTCTATCATGAAAATTTAAATAAGAATTAAATGCAAATGAGAAAATCACGAGTTTGATTTCGTCTCTAAGAACTTAGTTCGGATTGATTTCACATTCGTCAATTCTTTATTAACTACAAACAGGTAACTGTTTATGTTTATAGATCTGATTTGTATTGGATTCTGCTTATTTTGATAACGTCATTATATGTACGAATGGCATTAAAAATTTCATTGCAAATGTCATTAATTTCGAACAGATATTGCCCTTGCAGGAATATGCAATTCTACTGGGGGTCTTTGGAAAAGTCAGCTGAAACACAATTTTAGAGATATTCGACAGAATGTTTGCATAATGACCTTAAAGATATGTTTAAGTAACTTTTCGAATTTCCTTCTTTCATAATATTTCTTTCCTGTTTTTCCATCATATATTCCATTTATAATTATTTGCTTAATATATTGTACATTCAGGCACAATGGAATATAGAAGCAGGCCACATTTTCTTAACATTTCCATTTAAATGATTTAAATTATAGTCGATTCGCGTAGTTGCTTCTAGAGCAATTCTTTGAATAATGTATTTTCAAAATCTTTTTCTAAAACTTTATTTGTAGGTATAGGAAAAGGGTTGAAGCTAAGTATTTTCTTCTGTGATTCCAAACCCAGGAGTTCCCCTGGGGACCACTGCTCCTCCTAAACATTGTCGTCGTTGCAACACAGAAAATTCTAGATCGCAGCATCCTACACAAACCTTCTCCCCAGGAATCAAGATGAAGATGGAAAGTCACCATTATATGACGAATAAAGAAAAAAAAACTTGAAATGGGATTTCGTTGTAACCTTCAGGAGGTCTAAAGGGGGGGGACTTCCAGCAAAGGCCTTCTCCACCCATTGTGATTCTCCCTCCCGGAAATGTTCTTATTCATTTCTGTCCGGAGTCGGAACTCTGGCAAAAGTTCGACTTTATGGAGAGTCGTCGGTTGAGGGGGAGGGGAGGGGGTGTGGGGGGGAGGGGTGGCGGAGGGCGATTTATATGATATAGTTTACTTGTTGCTTGGGGACCAGACTGGTGGAGCCGCCTCTTTTCCTAGCTTTTGGGGGTTTAAGTAACTTCTCTTGTATAGTTACATTCCCCCTCCGTGCCTTCTGAAACCGTTTGCATTTCTGGACGGAAGTCTCCTCCTTTCTGGGCTACGAATGGACTCTGAAGGAAGCAGGATTCGTTCTGAATGGACGATGAAGCAACCAAAATCTGGTTTGACTATTAGTTGTGATAACGTTATTTCTTAAAAAATTTTTGGTGTGAGGCTTAAGGCGACCAACGTTTGGAATAGAAGTCAAAACTTCTGTCGCCAAGTCCTAATTCCTAAGATGCTTTGATACAAATATGAAATTGATAACATCTTTATTGTTTACTGATAAAATGAATGACATCAGTAACTAAGAATATATAGAGAATAAATATCTATTCTTATTAGAGAATCTATCTGCAATTTTAATTTCATTGCTATTTAAAGTATGAAGAAGATAATAATTATCGGTGATGAAAGATACAATCCAACTTTCTGGAATTTTGAGTTTACCGACCTTCTTCTTGTCAAGTATTTTCTTATCAATACTTCATGAAGCCTCCTTCGATTAGTGTAATCGGAGAATATTATTATTAATATTCAGATAAGCCCAATTTATATGGAACAAATCCAAAGGGACCATTAACTTGAAATTCAAACTTCCAAAGAATATAGTGGTCATTAAGAAGAACACAAAATAAATTAATGAATACATGAAAATGTATTTATAAAAAAGGAAAATAGTGTTAGGTCCATAATGCAGTGCACCTTTGCTTGAGTGACTGAACTTTTAAACACCATTGGAAATGCAAATGCATGTTTAAGTGGACACATGCAATCAGTGGGTCCGAACCCATTGAAGTTGACACACGTGAAATGAGGAATATGATTAGTACCTTGATTTTTTTTTTTTTTTATTGAGAGGATGCGATGGGCACTGACATTCTTAGAGTGTAGAGGTCAGCAATCTGGCTCTTCATAGAAACAGTGGTCCTAAAGTGACAAGACAGCTCAGCTTCGGAAATGCTGCCACAACCTCTTTGGGTGGCACGATGTCGAAGGTTGCTGCCAAAGCAGAATAGACCACGAGCGGAAGCAAATATGCTTTCTGAATCTGGTTTTATGCAGATTCTTGGGCTTGATTATGATCTGTATAATGACGTCATGAACTTGTGAAGAAATGAGTGACGACACTTTATATAGGAGGGTCTTGTTGTGTTAATTCGTGCTTCCGTACGTGCGAGCTACTTCCCCTACATAATGAGAGAGTAGGAGAACGATAAGAAGTCGGCAAAGGCCAAGATGTCTCCTTTGATTGTATTTTTAATTAGTGCCATTAGTGCTTGAATGGGTAAGCATACTTATTTTTTTAGCCAAAGTGTGGCTTGGCTGTATTTTGAGCATTTGTTTCAAAGATATCCTATTCCATTTGACCTTTGATTTATGTCATTTTGATTGATCTTCTTTTGCTTTCTAGGCGGATCTGGTCTATTTAGAAATGGGAACTTAACTGATATTCCATGGTTATGGTGTACTATGACTGGGCTATGACTTTTCCTAGTTTTATGACTAAACTAATGTTGGTTATTATACAGAAAGGGGTGGACGGGTTTAATTCGATCTCCAGGGCTATCTGAGTTATTTGGACTTTTGAATTTAACCTTTCAGTTAATCATTTTGGTTAAGGAACCTGATTTATTTAGTTAATGCTTTGTTCTTAAATAAATGTATTTTTGTAGTTCACGAGTCTTTACTATAACTTTATTTTTATAAAGATAATACTATAGCTGATTCACTTAAGGTAGATTCTTGGCTAGCCCTGTGCCTACGAGACGTTTGTTTGGCAGCCTCTGATTGGCTGGTACGAAGAGGTAGGCGGTGACTTAGGTAACTGAGAGAGAGAGAAAACGGATGTCACCTTAGTGCCTTCCTGCGCTAAGGCTATGCGACCAAAAGGCCTAGATCAGGTAAGCTTACTTCTTTCCTCCTCTTGAGGAAGAGGGTAACATGCAATCAGTGGGTCCGAACCCATTGACTTTGCACTTCGGATAATGGAAGTTGGTTCTAAATGGTTGAACAATAAGTAATGTTGGTATAGTAGAAAAAATACTGAATGGTCAAAGGTTTGATTAGTAGAATAAGGGGAAGTGGACAGTTGTAACAGTTTTGTATTTTTCACTGTATCTTTCTGTAGTCCAACGATTTTCATTTATATGTTTTGACAGAGAGGTACAGAATATACATAATAAGCTAAATAAATATGTGGATCGATATTCAATACAGCAGTGAATTGATACCGTTTTTTCAGTAGTTTTTGTCAAAGGTTTCTAAGAACGTCGATATTCAATATAGTATATCTGAAATGTTTTTTCAATAATATGAACATGTAATGATTTGAGTAGTACAAAAATATTAAAACAGCAGCAACTGTATTACATAGTAAGCGTCATAATAAGTGTCTATACTCTGAAAAAAAACAGAGTATAGACACTTATTATGACGCTTACTATGTAATACAGTTGCTGCTGTTTTAATATTTTTGTACTACTCAAATCATTACATGTTCATATTTTTGAAAAAACATTTCAGATATACTATATTGAATATCGACGTTCCTAGAAACCTTTGACAAAAACTATTGAAAAAACGGTATCAATTCACTGCTGTATTGAATATCGATCCATATATTTATTTAGCTTATTATGTATATTCTGTACTTCTCTGTCAAAAACAATAAGTAAATGAAAATCGTTAGACCACAGAACGATACAGTGAAATACAAAACTGTTACAACTGTCCACTTCCCCTTATTCTACTAATCAAACCTTTGACCATTCAGTATTTTTCTACTATACCAACATTCTTATTGTTCATCCATTTAGAACTAACTTCCATTATCCGAAGTGCAAAGTCAATGGGTTCGGACCCACTGATTGCATGTGTTTACCCTCTTCCTCAAGAGGAGGAAAGAAGTAAGCTACCTGATCAGTGAGGGAATGGATAAAGTACTTGCCGGCCGGTTTGGCAACTCGAAACGATGGCTTCACAAAGGAGAACTGCGATTGCCGACATCTTCTTGACTCCGTATTGCAGAAAATAATGTCTACTCTTGATAAATGAGGGGCAGGAACTTCCCAAAACCTCTAGCAGAACGTCTCTTCTCTGAAGTCTCCCCCAACGTCGGAACAACTCGGTCGTCCACTCCTGAAGATGGGCTTGACCCAAAATTTCAACCCCACTCGAGCAACTTTTCTTCTGATCCTTCGTCGGTCCCTTTTTCTCTTATCTCTCTCGGATGATCTCTGCTGCTGCTGATCTCTCGCTGATAATCTGATCTGTGGCTCTTACTGAGGATATCTCTCTGTGACTAACTGATGATCTACTTCGTCCGTCGTATTTATACGGCATCCTGGGGGCGGGGCCTACAGCGAGTGTCACAGACTCCTGAGATTGCCGGAACTTCTCCGAAGAATCTAGACAAGGTATTGCATCGAAATCGCAGCGTTTCTCACGTCACGTCGGCGCCTGATGAGTTCCACAACACTCCTGCCGATTCTAGAACCATCATGAGAACAGGCACCTCCAACACAACGTGCTAATGCCTCCTTGCTGAAGAACTTCTCGTAAATGCGTTTTCCTTTCCTTTATCTTCCTTTGCTATAAAGCAATTACCTTGACACTTCAACATTGCGGATCTTCGAGAAACAAACAGGACGTGTCTTCCACATCTGATCTTCATCAACCCAGCAACGGGAAACAAATCATTCAACAACAAACAACGCACAATTTGAACGCAAGCTGAGAAACTGGGTCATCCGCCAAGCAGTGACGGGAGAGCCAAGGCCGTGTCGTCATCATAACACCAAGATCTTCCATTAAATATCAAGCTAAGTACAACTTTTTTATTCATTTGGTGTGTGTAACTTAGAGTGTTCCTCTTGCAGGTCGAATTAGTTGTTCCTGTGGGTGAGTTACAAGACATTCTTAATCTTACTGTCTTACAGGAAACTATCTACATCATTGGGACTTCGCTCCTGCGGGCTTTTTATCTTTGAGTTTCTGTCAACTTTGTTTTTTCCAGAAGTTCTCCTGAAATATTTTAATCACATTTTCTGTGTTAATCTTATCATTTTGGGGGACACTATTAATTCTGTATGTAACAAATAATATTAAATATTGAATATGCGTTTACGCAGTGGACGTTTGTATTTATACAGATATATTGATAGGGTCGCTAGGAACCGTAGTGATAAGAAAAAACACAAAAACTAGTGGAACACCCGCACACTATATAATCTAGAGGTAACATTATTTCGGGTCAGGACAATAATTGCTCCTTTGAAAGGTCTTGGAGGCAGTTGTAGCCTTGAGTTCTTTGAGTTATATGCTTAAATTTCATCTCTATGACTCAACTTAACTTTAAACAATACAACTGAATTGCAAGGAATAACATGTCTGTAAAGGATTTCATTAGGCTAACATACTTAACATTCATAACAGTTATGTTACCAGAAGCCTTGGAACGGTGTTTTGTTGAGGAGCTATTGCCCAACAGTACGGAAATAGATTTATATAGACAAATTAAGAAACATATGTCTAAATGCGCTGACCTAGATCCCTCACTATTTCAAATTTTAGCAAAGAATGAAAGTAAACCAAAGCAAGTAAATATAGTTAATAATAACGCTGCAGGGATAATTTGTTTTAATTGTAAACGTGCGGGTCATATGATTTTAGGTTGCCGCACGCGTTATATTCTCATTCATTATAGCTCAAGTCATTCTTACGTTTGATGTTTCTTACGTCATCAGTGCCAAAGTAATGTTAAAAACATACAAAACGTTGCCAATGTTAACAAGAAGAATCAACATTATCATAAAAAGAAACAAGTAAACAGTAGCTCTGCTCAAAAGCATAAACAAGCAAATCGGGCTTCAGGGAACTCGGTTACTGGGCCATCTAGCCAAAACAGACAGAGTCAGTCAAATTTCCCATGTGTTGAAAGCAAAGCAAATTCCACGTTAAGCCCCTCCAGTGGGGGGGGAAAGTGATGTTGGGTCATTCATACCAACACCTGTTGAAGTAAAAAGGAATTTTTCTATGAATCACACAACCATATCAAAAAAATCAGAGCAGGTTCCCGTAGATTTTTATACAATGAGCTATTATAAGTAATGGTGGATTGCGCCCTACTTTACATGCCTCAAATTTAGAATATCAGCCATTTACCTTGTTTCTTTTATTCCAGTAGTCCACGTAATATCATGGATTTACGGACTCACCGTTTGTTGTTTTCGAACTTCCCTATTGAGAAGTCCGGAGTACAACTTACAGGAATTGGCAATAACGAGTTAAGTGTCGTAGGCGTAACTCAGATTCAGTACAGGGCGGGTAAGCACACGCATACAGATACCTTTATAGTTGTAAAAAAACATTGATATGTATCTAGTTGTAACTGTATGATACCCATCTATGGGCATACAAAACATTATCTTAGCTCCTGCCAAAAATGGCGTGTTATCAAAGGAAAATTCTTTAAATCTTCTAACACATTAAAATCCATTTTGGACAAAAAAAATAGACCGTTAATCAAACAATAACTTATATAGCGGAACCAATCACTTGTCTCATAAATGCAGATATTGTTCAAGCAACCCAACAGAATTCTCGCACACCCGCAATCGCAGTTTGCACGCAAAATCTCAAGTTGAATGCACCCTCGAATATCTTAGTGGGTGTAAAAAAAGACTTTGCCAGGATCTGAAATTTTAATCCTTCCTGACACTCTGAAAATTAACGGATTTTCCGCGAAACAAGCACTATACACTGTTGACTCACAGCAACAAGTTAATATTGAAGTCTGTAACCATTTGAATACCAATCTAGTAATCCACAAAAATCTATATATCGTGGATATGAAAGTTATAAATATCGCATTCTTACCGTTGCTAAAATCAATCACGCTCAACCTGTTGTCGACGAATCCCTCTTACAATCTATCCAAAGTAAAATCAATAAAGTCATTCAAGAAGAGGAGATTCAGCAGAAATTTTTTTATCTTTTACCTGAATATCATGATGTTTTCTCCACTACCGAGGGATCTCTGGGGAAAACAGATGTCATTGAACACCAATTACGGTTAAAGGACAAACGTAAAGCTATATACGTACCTTCGTATAGACTCCCAATGAAATTTCAAAATGAGGTAAATGACGAGGTCGAAAAATGTTAGAAGTAGGAGTCGTTAGGAAATCAAATAGCCCATATCATTTTTCCCTTAATCATCGTGCCTAAAAAAGATCGGACTTGGCGTATCTGCGTAGATTTCCGTCGCTTAAATGAGGAAAGGATTCCTGATCGTTTTCCAGTGCCATGTACCGACATTATCTTATCTTTGTTAGGTCAGAAAAATTTTTTCACCAGCTTGGACTTACTTAAAGGCTTTCACCAGATACCATTAGCTAAGTGAGTGCACCTATACACCGTCTTCAGCACATGCCGAGGACATTATGAATTTTTACATATGCCTTTCGGTTTACGTTGCGTCCCAATTTGCATTCACCAGAATGATTAAGATAGTGTTTGGAGACTTGTTAGGGGATACCCTTCATGCCTATATGGTTGGTCTTGTAATCTTTTCTAATACCTTAGAAGTACATTTGCATAAACTAGAGCTAGTGCTACAGAGACTAAGACAACATAATCTCAAAGTAAAAAATATCTAAATGTGAGTTTTTAAAAAACCGAACTCGTCTATTTAGGTTTTACGTGTCTAGTCAAGGTCTTAAGGTAGTCCATGATAAGGTGTCGGCTATCCGTAACTTTCCAGTACCTACTAACGTAATGGAGCTACAGCATTTTTGGGCTGTAGTGGGTATTACTATCGTAAGTTTATGTGTAACTATTCAATCATAGCAGCTCCTTTAACAGATCGTACAGAGAAGGGCGTAGACTGAGTATGGTCTGAAAAGCATCAACAGGCATTCGATATCTTTAAAGTGGAATTATGCAATTCACCTATCTTAAAATTCCCTGATCTTAATAAGGAATTTTTTTTATGGTAACAGACGCCTCAGACCAAGGGGTAGGAGTGGTACTACTTCAGCAATATGATAAACAGTTCTTTCCTATAGCTTTTTATTCACGAAAACTGAAGCCCTCTGAAAGTAAATATGCAGTAATAGACAAGGAAGGGCTAGGTATCATTAACTCACTAGTACATTTTAAGTTCATAATCTATGGCTATCCTGTTAAGGTCCTTACTGACCATAAGCCCTTACCGAGTTTTTCAAAGGCTTTAAATCACAGTTCCAAAGGAACTCGGTGGCATATGATCATTCAGGTGTTTGGAGCCAAGATAGGATACCTACTTGGGAAAGCAAATATCATAGCTGACGCATTATCCCGCAATCCCGCACCACACTGTAAGGAACCATTAGTTGGACTAAAAGATTAGGAACATCCGTGCCTATTGTTAAAACCGTATCTGAACAAGAAAATTCATTAACCCAAGAGATCGTGAACATTGAAGACCTGGGTTGGAGTGCTGAACTGGTACAAACTGAACAAAGTAAGGGTCAGCAGTTAAGCAAAACAATAAAAGCTTTGAACGGAAATCCTAAAGCAAGAGTATATTTAAAGTATGTGCAGCAGAATTATGTAATCAAAGGTAATATTCTGTGTAGGTCCGTGACGAGGAAAACCCGAAGCACACAGCAGGTGACTAACGACCAGGTAGTAGTACCAATCTCTCTTATACCAATCGTCCTAAACTGGTTGCATTCTAATCCCTTACATAGTCATCCAGGGTTCTCTATTATGTCACAGAAAGCTAAATCATTATTTTACTGGTCTACAATGCTTACAGATATAAAAAAGCACATAACTAAATGTCACATTTATCGTGAAAAAAAAAGGGACACACTAAGACACCTGTCAGTTTAGGGGCCTATCCCGTGCCAAATCAACCCTTTGAAAGAGTATACATAGGTTTATTAACAGGGTTTTACGAGTCTGACAGAGGAAATAAACATCTCTTAGTGTTAATAGATGCCTTGACACGTTATACAGGATTAATAGCACTAAAAAACAAAAAAACGCATTTGAATGCACTAGGAAATTCTATGAGTGCTACATCTGTAAACACAGAATTCCACACATGATAATCTCGGACTCGGGTGGTGTGATCAATAATCATTTCCTTAACTCGCTGTGTGAATTCCTTTGCATGAAGAAAATCAATACCATGTTTTATCACCCAGAGTCAATCGGTTTGGTAGAACAAGTAAATAGGTAAGTGTTAAATGTCCTACGAGTTACACTCGGGGGTATAGCGGTTCTCGCGGTTTTAAGTACTCTTAATCATTCATATCATGTATCTATAAAAATGACACTGCAAGTAGCCTTATATGGTACACCCGCTAGAACACTTTTCCACATACTCAAGCCAACCACTAATTTATCAAATATAAAGGATATTATGGATACAAGTGTAAGCCGATATTATATACTTCGTAAGAATTTAGAAGGGTTACAAATTATAATGAAAAGGAATCACAATAAAATCGCTAAACAAAACAGAACCATATGCAGTAGGTGATCATAAAATATCTATATATATATATATATATATATATATATTATATATATATATATATATGATATATATCCCGAAGGGAGTAGTAGGGAAAGGCATCCTCATCTTTCAACAGTTTATTTTAATGCCGACGTTTCGCGACGAATTCCAAGTCGCATTTTCAAGGCTAAAAATATATAAGTTTACGAACAGTAACAATAATTTCATTTAATTTATATTAAAAAATGTCATGGCAAACAGCTCTCAATAAAGTTAAAAGTTAAAAGTTAAAAGTTAAAAGTTAAAAGTTTAAAAAGTTAAAGTTAAAAGTTAAAAGTTAAAAGTTAAAAGTTAAAAATTCAACAGCACTCCAAAGTCAAACAAAATTAAACATCTTTTTTGAATAAAAGATGTTTCCGGCTGTGGACTTGAAAATTATCCCCAAAAATCCCTTAACTATTGGATCGCTGTTTAGAGTCAAAGACCGACTCAGTCCTCTGCTTTCGTCCAGCGTCGTATATAAATATACTTGCCCGAGATGTGATCACGGGACATACGTGGGATGCACGAGGAGGCTGTTGAAGGTTCGAATTGATTCCCAAAGGGGCATAAGTCATAGAACAGGTAGTAGGTTATTTAATCCAGAACAATCCAATATACGTAATCACTCAAAAACATGTAAACATATATTGACAGCAAGGATTTTTCTATCTTGGGCCAACTGCGGAACAACAACAACCTGACAATTTTAGAATCTATAATTATCAAAAAGACTGTACGTTAAATACCCAAACGTCCTCTGTAAAATTGTTCATAGCCTAGTTTGGGCAGCTGGTTTGCCTCACTGTATTTTTACCTATATTGTGTTAGTCTTACTCTTTCTTTTGTATAGGTAGGTGTTTCTGGAATTTTAGTGAAGTCCTGTACTTTTAATTTGTTTGACTTTGGAGGTGCTGTTGAATTTTAACTTTTAACTTTTAACTTTTTAACTTTTAATTTTCTTTTAACTTTTAACTTTTAACTTTTACTTTTTACTTTTTACTTTTTACTTTTTCTTTTTGCTTTATTGAGAGCTGTTTGCCATGACATTTTTAATATAAATTAAATTAAATTAATTATTAATGTTCGTAAACTTATATATTTTTAGCCTTGAAAATGCGACTTGGAATTCGTCGCGAAACGTCGGCATTAAAATAAACTGTTGAAAGATGAGGATGCCTTTCCCTACTACTCTTCGGATATATCTTCTTTGAGCTCCAGCTCCGGCCCTCATGTGTGTATATATATATATATATATATATATATATATATATATATATATATATATATATATATATATATGCATAAAGGTTTGAACTATAACTTAACACTGAAGTTTAGTAGCCCGTTCAGTATTCTAGGGATATTAACGACAAATAGGCTAAAAGTTCAAAACATAGCAAAACCTACTGACATACAGATTGTTCCAATGGTTTATATTCGTAGTCAATGAAAAAAAAAATTAAATTAAAGTAAGATGAATAATCCTATATGAATCTTTCAGGGTAAATAATATATATAAAATTTGTATGGAAAATTTTTTCATTAGTTTTGAAAAAAGAATATTTAATTTAAGATAAGTAATTACATATATTTTACTATTGTGCAGGTTTCCAACGTGAAACTTATATTGTTCAAGTTTGGTACTGTTTTTCAGACATTCTTCTCGTGTGGGTGGAGTGTTAAAACAAAAGCTATCTAATTTACACATGGCTCTATCATTGAAAGAACTAAGGATGTATTTATTACAGCGAGTAATGTAATTTTTGTATGTGCCTTGCCAGGAGATGATGTCATTAATCTTAAAAGTGCCTTATCGCGTTATGCTGAATTGTTGAATCAATTGTAGAAGCATCATTTTCCTTTTAACCCAGATAATTTGCTGTCACTGACTTTGTCTGTAGTTGTGTTGTTGTCTTGTGTTTTGCAATACAAGCAAGCTGGAGTGGAATGCTTAGCTCGTGAACTTCTTATGTGGACATTAGGTCAGGTTAACTTACAAAAGTCGTAACTCATTCCTATTCGCGGTGCTCAATGCAAGTTTAGGTTTGGGAATTGCAAATCGTCTTAAAATTAATGAACAAAATAAGCAAACAGAATTTCTATAATATCAAAATGAATTAATTTTCTCTGAACTTCACAGACAATTAGAGTCAATAAATCAGCTTATGACATTGGTAAACGAGCATTTTACTGTTTACATATATATTTATATATATATATATATATATATATATATAATATATATTATATTATATATATATATGGATTTAAAATTATTATTAATTTAAAATGAGTAATAATATCTACTCGTACAAATGTTGAAAGCAAAGCCAATAAAACTTACTAAGTATGCAAAACAACGGCAAGAAATAGCACTCAAAGAAATATCAAGAAAAGTCAGGTAATAAAGTTCATGATTATGACCAAAGAGAATTATGAATGGTATCTAGCTCTGCGAAAAGTTGTAACGAGCTCCTTTTCAATACACTTCGGATAATGACGGTTTATTGTTCTATACCTAAATCTTTGATACCAAATTCACCATAAGAAGGTTTGAAAAGTGAATACGTTTTTGTGAAAGAGATGTGTAGTTCACAGTTCTTTTAAAATGAAATAAAATCTCATTAATAGCTGGGAATGGTTTCCTGAATGTTCTGACAGGTAGATTTTGTAACGAATTCAAACAAGTAAAAAATGCGCAGAGGTTTCTTCGACGCAATCGATTTTTCTGTACAACGTATATTGCTGTATAAAACCATCAGCTATTGACCAACCAACAGCTCTCCACTCCAGTTCCTCACCAGATGTGGTCGAGTAAGGGTGCGTGCCATGGGTCTGGAATGCGTTGCCAGATGCACGATCCATAGTTAACTTTAACCTTAAATAAAATATAAACTGCTGAGGCAAGAGGTTAGCAATTTAGTATGATTGATGATCTTGATGATATGAGGGTGGATGATCAAATCACCAAGTTGCAGCCCTCTGGTTTCAGTAGTTTTTCAGATCAGAGGGCAGACGGTGGACAGACTTAGTGGGCACAATAGCTTTCGTTTACAGAATACTCAAAAATAACAAACTAAAGGAAATAGTAAACAAATAAAATATGGCATAAACAGATGATTCAACTTTACAGTTTCTGTATTATGGGCGTAAACAAGTTGATATAGGCCTAGATGTCTGGAACAATAAACATTCTTGTTCATCCAGTAACTTTTCTTTAAGGGGTAACTGTAACGTTTCCTTCGTAGTTAAGTCATTCCCATTTCTTCCTTTTAGTTTTCTGTCCGCATTTTTTTTTTCTGTCTGTCCTCAGATCTTAAAAACTACTGAGGCTAGAGGGCTGTAAATTGGGATGTTGATCATCCACCCTCCAATCATCAAACATACCAAATTGCAGCCCTCTAGCCTCAGTCATTTTTATTTTCTTCAAGGGTCAAGTTAGCCATAATCGTGCGTCTGGCAACGGTAAAAGACAGGCCACCTTTGGGCCCATGAAGTTTCATGAGGCGCGGCTCATACAGCATTATACTAAGCCCAACGAAAGATAGATCTACTTTCAGTCGCCTTGATTATACGCTGTATAGGAAACTTGATTGCTCTGAGGAAACTTCGGCGCATTTTCTATTTACTTATTTATTTTTTTGTTTTTTGGCATTGGCTAAAGAAGGGCATTGGGTCTGCTAATGCATCGTTGATCTCTGCGCTTGAAATAAAGCCTAATGAGGAAACTTATGACAAGCGGTCTCAGAGATGCAACAGCCTTGAGTCGGTCAGTCTCTTGAAGCGGAAGATGTGTTATTGTTCGGCCTCGTGACTCAGATCCTGGAGGAGCTTAGGAAGACTTGAAAATATCCACCAGGATCTGTCTGCGATGAACCCGTTGCTTTGGCTTCAAGTGCTCTGCTAGAGAATCCTGTCCAAGAAGAGCTGACGTTAAGTTTTAATGATATTAAAGCAGTCCAAGTTTGTAAAATTGTTTAGAAACTCAAGATCAAGGAAGAAAATATGTGAATGTCCAATGCTATTTTAGGAGGAACGCTCAGCGAAAACATCAACAAACGCCCGATGAAGTCATGTATGAATATTCATATTCGAGGCTGAGGATACGAAAGAATGAAGACATTTCCAAGTTAGAGGAGGTTTCAAATCCAAAGCTTATAATAATAGTGAAAGATCAACAACGTAGAATCACAGGTGAATCAAGTGGTGTGTAAAATGAACATGTGCTTGTGAGAGATAACTCAAACTTGGCGAAAATTTATTGTCATTCAGGAATGATAAAGGAAAATTATCTTTTCCCTGATTTTTGGGGTAGATAGAAAGAAATTTATTCCCACAAGAGCAATCAATACGTTAAAAAAAATTCACACTGGAACTAGGGATATGAACGAGCATTATTCGTCCAATTTGGCAGTCAGCTAACCTACTCTATTGTTGTGCTCAAGTATTGGGTACCTTTGCAAGATTTATACGAACGTTGACTTGTGAAAAAAAAAATGAAATGGCAATGTGCTCATGAATTATACAGGTAATGGGGATTACCACTAAAAATAGGCTTTATGAAATAATAATTTGTATTTTTAATGAGAAAAAATTTCGTCACAGAAGTATTTCAATAAACTTGAAAATAGAATTGGAAGGCGACTGTCGTCTCTTGAAATATCTCTTAATATATATATATATATATATAATATATATATATATATATATATATATATATATATATATATATATATATATATATATATATATATATATATATGTATATATATATATATATATATATACGTGTGTGTATGTGTGTTGTGTGTATAATAAAACACACACAATATATATATATATATATATATATATATATATATATATATATATATATATATATATATATATATATATATATATATATATATATATATATATATGTGTGTGTGTGTGTTGTGTATAATATAACACACGCATTAATATTATATTATAATATATATATATATTTCTATATATATATATAATATATATATATACATATATATATTGTTAATTTATTGACCGTCTCGTCTCCCCAGCATTTATTTAATCTATTTTATTTGTAAAAAAGGCAGCCATATTCCCCCAAATATCAGCTGATTTAGGCGGGAAACCAAAGCTAGCCAGCCAGAGATAGGAATTTCCTGTTAGAAGGGAGAAAATAGACTCTTGTCAGCTTTAGGGACGTATCCCAAAGGGAAGGGTGTAGGTAGACTGGTACTTATTAGGCCTACGTCTTAAGCTCCCTTTTCCTGTGAACCCTCTGCTGGCTGTATGTTTTGTTTCCAGGATGCCCTGCTCTTGGGGGGTTAAGCTGACCCCTAACCCCCATGAAACACACCTGCTTTCGATCTCAGTCTCCTCCAGTCGTGACCTTGGATGGATGTCCCAGCCACGAGCCTTCCAACTTAGGCCTAACGAGGCGTTACTGGCGCGCCCAGAGCCCCAGACCTGAGACAAAGCCGATGCGACATTTCTATAAAGGTCCACTGATCATGGCATCCAGGTACGACTTGTGAAACAGCATATTGCCAGCTCCTTACCTCCTAGTGTCTATTTACTCCCCATTTTCACAATTCAAACTTCTAATTCAAGGGAATATCCCTTTGTTCCTCTCACTGCCTTGTGGCCGCTTGCTTCCCTTGTGTGATCGTCCCAGACAAATGAAGTTATTGCATACCTCAGTTAAACACTAGAGTTCCTCTTCCCCAGTGTTAGAGAAACTGAATAATAGTAACTTGTGCAAGAAGTCCTTTTTTTTTATCTTGTCTAATCTGGGAACTTTTCCAGATTCCCTGAGTCACGTGTCCAAGTCTTCGCTCCGCAAGTGTTGCATTACCGCAAGATTTTGAAAGCCAGCTTTTACGGGAACCTCATTTTTAGCCAGCTTTCCCCTTGTGAGATATAATATTAGTCCATGTGTGGATAAGTTGCATTTACTTTCCCAGGCTGTTAAGCAGCCTCTTCTAAATAAATAGATGTAAAGTAATTAGCTGAGTTTTCTGGCGACCTTTTCCTCTAGAGTAAATTAACCCTGTAAATCCTTTTAGGTAAGTTCAAGTAATTTATTCTGCATTTTTCCCTCAACTCTTTTCGTTTACATATTGAGCCCCTTAGGCCAGGCTTAAAACGTAACAATATATATATATATATATATATATATATATATATATATATATATATATATATATATATATATATGCTACGTAAATATATCTGGATTATGTAAATACCTGACAGTATGGTATTTTCGGATGGTAATTGGTTCGGGTAATTTTCAGCGAGTTCGGGGGTTTCATTATCGTACTCTTGCATCCTCATCAGTGCGTGTGATTTAGTGTGTACGATGTTTAAATATCATTGGAATGGCGTAATGTTCAGGCGATATTTAGGATTATGGTTATTCCATTAGATTATAAGTTACAGAAAACAGAAACTGTATCAAACTAATTTTTTTTTTATTTTACTGTTTAGTCGCTGCAGAGAGAGAGAGAGAGAGAGGTAGTCACAGAATGCGTTAAAGACCAAGAGAATAAAATTCTGAGATTTGTGAATGAAATGGAGAGTGCGAGTGAGAGAAGCTCCGTCGATTGGACGATTAGGCCTATTTGTATCAACATCTTCTCTTTTCCTATCCTCACATTAAATAAGACTATACAAGCACGACATGCAACATATTTAAAAGGAGAAGTGTGATGAGTGAGGGACAAACCTTTGCTTACACTTAAAAATAATTTTTCTATCTATATATTTTTATATAGCACCTTACTCTCTCTAGACAGAGAGAGAGAGAGAGAGCAATCTCAGGTTCTAAAATCAGACTTTCACAAATTCACTTAACTCTAGACACGGTGTATACAGAATGCTTTTAAATAGAACATGAGATCGACACAGAAAACGAATTTTGGGTTAATACCTTTCAGAGTATGTTTAGGTATAGACTTCTGCAGTGTTTTGTTATAAAGGCTTTTAGTTTTCTGTAAACTTGTCCGTCCGCCCTCAGAACTTCAAAACTACTGTGGCTAGAGGGCTGCAGATTGGTGTGTTGATCATCCACCCTCCAGTCATCAACTCAAGGTAGGTTTACACCTACGCACTTTTGTGTTGCGAGCTGTTACGGTGTGGGACCGCAAGAAACCACACGAAAGCGTACCAAAAGCGCGCCACCTCGCTGGCGGTGGCCGGCGCGGACCGTTAAAGTCGCATGATGCCGCCAGGATTTTAAATCATTTCAAATTTCTGCGCGGCGTCTGGCGGCGTGATGATGTTGCACGAAGCCGTAAGCGGTGTGGCGCAGCGCCGCAACAAAAGAGGTAACCTGCACGGTGCCGTGCCACACCGCACCACACCGCACGTGGTGCAATGTGGTGCGGGTTCGTACCACTCATGTGGGAGTGTTACGGCATGATGTTATGGCGCCGTCATACACGACTAATACATAGCGCCCACTTGTTGCTGGGCTTGCGGCGTGCGTGCAGCGTGTTACGGCGTCTCCCTAGGTCGATTGGATGGAAGGTTGCCGCGCATTCTGGGGAGGATAAAAGGGGCCGGACAGACCACGGGGGCATCATTCGCGCTCTGACAGCCTGTCGACAATGTATAA
>NC_061100.1:129260315-129267815 GCF_015104395.2 Macrobrachium nipponense | reverse complement strand
GAGGAAGAATAAGGTTTGGTATCTAGAATTCGAATTTTATTCCAGTGTGAGATTAACCAGGAATGGACTCTTTTAGTATGAGAGATATGTTAATTTATTCATTTCTTGATGTTTGATTATCAGTAAGTACGAGGACGACTAAGATTAGTCATACATTTGTAAATCGTAGCCAGACATTAAAATCAAAGGGCTGCTTTTAACGGTTGCATAATCGTTCAAGTGTCTTCCAGAAGAAGAGACAATGTGTAGCCCATCAATTATACTTCTGATTCATAACTGTCTTTAATTCCAGAATAACTGCTGAATTAGAAAGGGGTAAATAATATTAGTTACAAGCAATACACGTCAATTAATAACTTCCATTTTCCTACCGACTTATTTATGCTCTTGCCTTCTCCGTTATACACGGAATAAAACAAGATACTTGATGAAATAGTATCTATATTGCCGCGTTGTTTATCTCATCACACTTATAGCTTTTTTCCTATTATTTTATTTATTTTTTGTTTATTTTTTTTTTGTAGCTGGGAGTGGACAGCAATCATTGTAATTACAACACCGTATCCATCTGCAAGTATATAAGGCGTTCGTTTCTAACAACTACATTGTAACAAAAAGACATTTTTACTGAGTTTTCCCTTGTCATTTGAAGTTCAATGCTATCATAAAGACATTCACACAAAATGTCTATACAGCATGAAAAAAAGAACTTACTGAAGTAAGTATATTACTTTGTAAAATAAAGACTTTTGAACACCTGAAAGGTGTTTCCAATCAGCGTTAATGTTAAAATGTAAGGTGAGAGGGTAGTTTTCTTATGAAGACCGTCTAAAAAGGGTGGGGTGTGTTGGGGGGGGGGGGGGGGGAGAGGACGTGTGGGCGGGGCGAGAAGATAACAGCCCATTGCGGAAGTGCTGGTTCACATGTTGTTAGATTATTGCAAATTCAAGAGGCAGTAGCGCCATCCTCCTTGATCTTCGAACTTGCGATGTTGCACCTGCCCGCACTGCATGGTGCCATTACTCACTCTGAGACATCCATCGTTGACTATTCATGCAGTAGTTAAAGGAAGGCACAATTGGGTCAAGGACTGACTTTCAATAATGACATTATGGGTGAATCCTGTAAAGATATAAAATCAGTCCAGCCCTGTCGTGTCTCCGCAGTGATGGGGAACAGAGAGAAATATAAGTTTTTCTTACTATACCTTGAACCTACCAGTACAAATATTAATGACTTGCAGCGTTTGGTACCTTACTGCGAATAGTGTTTGGTATGTTACACAGACAATTAAGTTAGCTGAAAAAGATTAAGGAATTTACCATTAGCATAATATAGTCTTGAACTGCATGTCAGAATGTCATTCCCCACCTTTCCAAAACTGTCTGCTTCAAAAGGTACATTCCAATGATATGCAACAAATACTGACAGAAGCTCACAAGCTACCATTACCCCTCATTAATGCGGACCAATGCGCACTGCGTTTTGTGTGGTCTTAGAGCCAGTTTGAGCCAATCAATCTGTGGTTACAATTCTCCCCCTGAAACTCGGAAACTCTGTGGTCGCGGTAGTTGTCTCAAGCAGGAAGCTTGGACTAATGTTTTCAAAACAAATGAATGACCACAGGTGACGGCACTAGACACTGACTGATTATACACGTCATCTTAGCCTACTTTATTGTATACGTCATCTTAGCCTACTTATCGTATCTGGTCTGATCACATTCCTGCAAGCAATCTGATTGACCTCTTGGGTCACTGGTTTTAATTAATCATAGTTTTAGTTTTTTATATATATGGGATAACATTCCATATTTTTATTATGTAACACTTACATATATATATATATATATATATATATATATATATATATATATATATATTCATAAATTCTTCTGTTAAAACAGGATACGTCTCAAGTAAAAGAGGTCCAATAAAACTCTGTGGTTTAAGGTTTAGCTTAGCTTTAAACCAATAGTGTTTTAATGGGCCTTTTATACTTTATATATATATATATATATATATATATATATATATATATATATATATATATTGAAGTGTAGATAATTTATTTTTAACCAACTTACCTTTATTTTGCAAAACGACAACAGGTATTCAGATTACTGTGCAACACTGGACACGAATTTAGCAATTTCTGCAAGAAACCTAGAAGTATCACAAGGTACCCAGCTATCGAAATCTAAGACGATGGTGAATCTGTATGCTTTTTATATATATAAATATGAAGCTCATATCCCATTGATCTAGTCTAGTGCGAGCAAAGGCTGTTACTGGTACAATACCGGCTTAATCTGGAAACAGTAGCCGTATTGAATGCTTTGTATTCTATTTCTCCTTTCCAATGTAGTCTTGTGAATGAAAGCGGAGTCAGCAATCAATCTAATTTATTTCGCTCCGTCTATTGCGGAATATTATTTTTATTTGGGAGTTAATTGAGTTAAACGTGGATTATTTTGCGCAATACGTGTTTGATTAGGAGGTCATTATTTCCATGTTCCATGTGCACTTTTATCTTGAGGTTAATTACGAAAAAAACTAATTCTTTCAAAGTTCAATGTCGGAGGTCAGAATATTACACAGAATATTTATGCAACTTATCTTAAGGTTAATTACGAACGATATGAATTATCTCAAAGTTTAATGTAGGTCAAAATATTACACAGAATATTTATACACTTTATCTTGAGATTAATTACTAACAATATGAATTATCTCAAAGTACAGTGTTGGGGTCAAAATATTACACAGAATATTTATGCCCTTTTATTTTGAGGTTAGTTACGAACAATATGAAATTTTTCAAAGTTCAATGTTGGAGGTCAAAATATTGCACAGAATATTTCCTCTGACCTGCTTCCTGCATATCGTCCCGCGAGGTAACCAAAAAGAGTAAGTTTGAGGTAGACCAGTTAACAAAGGTCTAGACAACAAAAGCCTTTTGTTTCCTGCGCTGCTAATCTGTAGACCAGTTTGGGAGGTCAAGGCTGCTTGCGTATTCTTGCAGATTTCATAAGAGGCCGCCCCATTGTCTGTTGATTTATTTCAAACGCTTTGGGATACGTATTCGTTTCGCGTTCCTGGTTCCACGCGTGAATCCAGAAGGATTCGCAATTTCTCTTTCGCGTTTTCGTGGGAATTTCGCGATAAAAATCATTACAAAGCTGGTGACAGCCGTTCACCCTTTTCCCTACAGTACTAAATAAAAGTGAGAGAACATTGTTAACAAGGAATGATCCAACCTCCAGCTTACTCAAGGGCGCGTGCTACAATTTACGGTCAAATAGAACCTTGTTTCACCTACAAAAATAAAATAAATACGCTATATTTTATTAGAAATATTTTTTTCTGTACTGGTTAACATGCTCATTATTTTTCTTTTTTTTCACATTTTCATTCTAATAAATAAATCATCAATATCCTATTCTAAAATTCCTGCATCTTTAACTCAACGCGAAACACAGATTTCAAACCACTTTAGGCTTTTCCATAGGGCTCTCTGACCCCCACAACAACAACAGCAACAAAGTAGTTTGTAGGGTGGCTCCCCGAGTAAGCGAAAATTAAGACTATTGAAAGTTATAATTCATATAATAAACGTTGAGTTGTTTGGAGAATACTGTGCGCTGAACGGGAAAAGATATTATTTATACTAATCACTATCACTGGGACGCGTTTCATTGATCTCTCGCGAGTGAGAAAATGAAAGAGGTCTATGAGCGTCAACGCTCTTCTGCATCAGGCTATCGTGTTAAGCCTGATATCCGCTGACAGGGGAACGTTTGTAATATATGACTATTATTGGATGTGGAAAAGACAAAACTTAAATTCTAATGGAAACGTCATTAGTGCGGTTAATTTTCAGGAAACTATTTGGCGATCTGTGAAGCAAAAACTACCCGCAAGCAGTAGTGTTTTGATATGATATGAGGCAAGGTATCACCCATTGTCAGTACTGGAGACAGGCGTCTATTTATAATTCAGTCTGCAGAGAGCCCCACATAGAAGACAAAATACGGAAACAGAAAAGTAATATTTCAATATCGATTTGAAAGGGCTAAAAAAACATTAATGAGAATTGAAAAGACGATTGGTAACTGATAAGAATTACGCTGGAAACATGACTGAAATATAGAGGAAAGTTTTGCCTCAAATAAATGTGAACAGATTAGGGAATTGCTTAAAAGACACACCATGAAGTCTCTGCTTTGATTCAATGTAAATGTGGTAAAGTCTGACATCATATTTAGGCTTCCTAAAACATCCACTATCTCATTTATTCCTTATTTGGCAAAAGGCTGAGAACGAAATCATTTGCTTTTCTATGTGATCCGAATTTAACCCGATATTTCACCTCTTTCTCCTTCATAATTTATCACTGTAACTTGGAGCCTTTCTCTCTCTCTCTCTCTCTCTCTCTCTCTCTGTCTCTCTCTCTCTATGTTCGACTTCTCGCTACATTTATAGGTTAGTTATTACACCTACGTATATAACACCAAGGAATACTCAGATCATTCTGAAAACTCCCCCCCCCCCCCCCCCCCTCTCCTCTCTCTCTCTCTCTCTCTCTCTCTCTCTCTCTCTCTCTCTCTCTTACTCATTTTCTCACGACATTCATAGGTTAGTTATTAACCCTATATGATACCAAGGAATACCCAGATCATTCGGAAAACTCTCTCTCTCTCTCTCTCTCTCTCTCTCTCTCTCTCTCTCTCTCACACACACACACAATCGCTACATTTATAGGTTTATTATTGAATCTATATAACGCTAATGAATACTCAGAGGATTCTACAAAGTTCCTAACACGATCCTATGCAACAAATATTATGTTCATTTATCCCCCAGTCACGGAACTAGATAATGATGCCCTATACTCGGTTTTTTTCCATCTGTCCAGCCGCCTGTGGTGTTTGTGTATGGTAACACTGCGTCCCGGGCTTTAGATAGTCAAATTCAACTTACATTCAACAATAATAACAATATCCTATTTCGAATATTAACGGTGTAATTCGCATACAGTAAATTATTAAAACGCTTTTCAGTTGCAAATGTAAATCCAAATATCCTTTTATTTACCTAAAATTTACACATAGCGTAACTATTTAAAGCCCGGGAAGCAGTGTTACCATGTGAAAACACCACAGGCGGATGGACAGATGAACAAAAACAGAGTATAGTTACTCTGGCATTTTCGATAGTTACAAAATTAAAGAAGAAAATGCCTAACGAGGCGAAGCTGTAGTGATATAATTTTAATAAGCGGCCATTAAATAAATAAACAAAAATAATAATAATTAAAAGTACATATATGAGAATATTCAAAGAAGGATAAGGGACTTCTTTAGTCTATAGTTTTAACAATATTTTGTTTGTGACGCGAAGAAGTGTTTGCTTTTCAGTTTAACAAGAATGTGAATATTTTGAGTATATACTCAGTTAAATATACGACGTTCGGCAAAATATGAAGTGATGTATGATGTTCAGGTACGCATTAATTCTTTTGTCAAACTTGGATTTAGTAATCGGGAAAGAATTAAAAATAAAAGAAACATATGTGGTAAGTGGAAAAATTTTGCTCTAGAATTTGCCGGCCTAATTCTCATTAAAGATATGTATAACCTTAAGATTGTTGTCGAGGTGTACAGATGTTGTATTAGAAATACACTCTCACACATCTTTCATGTCATCATTTAAGAAAAATATTGCCATTAAAGTTCATTTGAAAACTGACTGTGCCTGCTAGTATATCCAAACGTATACAGTTCAACGTATTCAAGTTCAACATAACTACTTAATGTGAAGTAACAGAAGACCTGAGTGAATATTTTTATAACTTTGAAAGACTATACTAGTATAACTGGAAAACCATTAATAAAATAACATTAACAGAGCATCCGTCTTAGTACTGCACGTTTTATTTTTTTTTATTTCATCTTTTGTAAGAATTAGACATGAAGTGAAAATCCACACTGGTCAGTTTTATTTCTCTTTCCCGGTAAAGGACTTCAAATGTGGTTTCCTTGTAACGCTTTCTTTGCAGGACCACGACGGACTCCAACGGGGATCTCCCACCACAGACACATTTCCCCCAGAAAGGCTTTCCCGTCTTTCCTAACCCTGTCGCATCTTCCCCAACAGTAACCAAGTACTGAACCTTCCCTGAAAAAGAGCGACGCCATATCTTCAAAACTAACCATAGTATCTTCTTGAAAATAATCTCATTGTGTTTCCCACAACCAAATTTTAAAGGCAGATGAGAAAATAAGCCAACCTAACCTACCCTAATTTAATCCAACCTAACATGACCTAAAAGCATGGCAAAAAAATAAAAATAACAAAAAATAACTGGGGCTGGTGCTATACCAGTATATACATCTCTGGAATTTGTTCCCGGTCAGTAGATTTTTCGATTTCCTTAAGCTTGTCAAGAATGTGTAAAATGTCGATTTCGTTGGGGCCCAAAAGATGATCTGTATCTGTAAGTTTTACTTAAGGAATTTAATGTACTAAATAGATAGGTAGAATATAGAAGTCAGGCAAATCAATAATAAGAGGGTTTGTAAAGCGTAATAGCAGGAAAACTTCGTAGTTGCCCCATGAACCAATTGCTTGAGAAGATTGAAAGTCGGATGGAAAAGGGGGAGTGTGGATGGAGGTACAGTAAAAGGAATGAAAGAGAATGCAGTCAGCCTCCGGAGCGACAATGCAAAGACCCTTAAGTAATGCCTACAGTGCACCACGAATGGTGGGTGCACTGGCGACACTAACCCCGTGAGGGTTGAATGTATTAAAGTTCTCTCCCCAAGAACCTTGACCACCCTTTGAATTGACAGTAAAATAAGCTAAATTATATTTTAGGAGAAAGTGACTTCTGTTCTAAATGCTTTCAACCTCTTTGCTTCATAAATCTGACGGAATTCGTTCTGTTCAAACTTAAAAATTAAAGAATTTTTTCCTGGTCGAAAAAGAAGAGATTATACTATAACTAAAGAGACCATATTCAAATTGGTTTACATATATTCATTATGAATTTTTTTTCTCACTGACCAAAGTAGCACACTAATGATCTCCAGATGACCAACGTCTGTCATACAGTGCAAAGAAACAAAATGTCTGAATCGTCAGTTGAGACGTCATTCCTTTTCTGGTTCATCCAATTCTCGCCCTGGTGATCACATGAGGAAAGATACAATTATCATCATTCGTCGCGCGCTTGTTCCATTTATACTTAAAGAACAAACCAACTCACTTAGAAAACTGGTTTACTCAGTGGTTAGGGCAGGGGTTCTCAACAAGGGGTATTCATATCCTTGGGGGGTACGAAAACCAATGATGGGGGTATGGGACTTATTCTCCGGATATTTGCATATATTCGACTTTAATGTGTCAATGTATACATGGATACATTTTGTAAATGAATGACTATATAAAACTATAAATGCTTTTGATGTTCTTGTATGTTCTATTCGTAGCTATTCAT
>NC_061100.1:129220315-129255315 GCF_015104395.2 Macrobrachium nipponense | reverse complement strand
CCTCGGTACCGATATGTAATGTTCATTAATCATGAGCAATAATCTACCAGGAAGAGGAAACTTAATATCTGATAAAAATCTGCTATTTAGACGCTCTTCGTTCAACTCGCCGTTTTATAACAGGTTAGGTCTTCCATCAACTGAAAGCAGACGAAATATCAAGCTTGCATCTCCTGTGACTTGGTTTTATAATCGTTATTATATGTTATAATAGATATAGATTTAATTCTACTGAAAATACCGCCATAGTCCAAGCCTTCTTGTTTTTTTTATGAGAAATATTAAGATCACTGAAGTTTAATTGTGACGGAGTGTAAATGTCGACTGTGTCTGTTTAATGGGAGCGATTAATAGATGTTAGCCTAACCCCCAACCGCCACCCCCCCCCCCCCCCTCTCTCTCTCTCTCTCTCTCCCTTATGCATGTGCGAATGTGGCTACATGGTGTAAAATAAAAGAAGGGACGCCATCAAAACTGCTGTTAAAGAAAGGATAAGTTCTAAGTTCTTGTAATCTGCCATGGAAACGACTTTTCCTCCACGGGTTCAATAATCCAGCGAAAGAGATGAATGGCAGAAGACAGCTATCGGATTTGGTGACAGCTCCCTTTAGGAAGGCAGGGCCATTCAGCCAATCCTCTTTGCATATATGGACCAAACGGGTACAGAATTAAAGAAAAAGCTTGCATTTAGTTCGCAATCCTCTGTTTCACCTGGGTAATCCGGCTCTTTGATTTTTGTTCCATTACTGTAAAGCCTTTTCCAGCTAGAGTCGGATTGGGGTAATCCGTAATCTCTCTTTTTTTCATTATTATTATTTTTGAGGTTGCGAATGACAAATAACGTCAGACTGTCGGTAATGACATATATTACACATTTTACGAAATAACTCACGATGCACAACTTGTCAGCTTCCATTGCAAGACTGTAATTTCACTACCTTGCAAAATTATTTAACCAAAGGTTACAGAAGACATGAAATTAGACAGAAGATACTAAAAAATAAAAAATTTAAAAAAAAATAACAACCATGAAAATAAACTCGTAGGAAGTACGTAATCGGTTTAGTTAAATTTTTGCGGATTATAAGCTGAGTAAGGACAGTTGAATGGCCAAGGAAAACAGGTCATTATAATGCATTTCAGGTCAATGGCTCCTGCAGGCTGGTTCCATATCAATAGGGTGTATCTCAATACTACTACTACTACTACTACTACTACTACTACTACTACTACTACTACTACTACTACTACTACTACTACTACTACTACTACTACTACTACTACCACTAAAACTACTACTACTATTACCACAATAATAATAATAATAATAATAATAATAATAATAATAATAATAATAATAATAATAATAATAATAATAATCTTGCCAGA
This sequence comes from Macrobrachium nipponense, assembly GCF_015104395.2. Classification (NCBI taxonomy): domain Eukaryota; kingdom Metazoa; phylum Arthropoda; class Malacostraca; order Decapoda; family Palaemonidae; genus Macrobrachium; species Macrobrachium nipponense. The sequence continues at coordinate 129,253,926 of NC_061100.1, read as the reverse complement.
CCTTCGGTGTTTAATGAAATAAATGTCATGGACGTACTTTTCCCTTTGAAAAAGATAACATAAAAACACATTAATTCCCCTGATATTCAGAAACATTCACCTCCCAAGAGCCCAGTGAAAAATGAAATAAGGAAACAGGCAATTAACATAGCCGCTGGGTGTGTTCGTAGGGGAACGATAACGCAAGGAGAAGGGAGAGAGGAGGAAGTCTTTAAGGAGACTGCTTCTCTCTCCAGGAGGAGACGAGAACCTTTAACACGACCCTAATGATGTCTTCTTATGTTATCTCAGGGGAGTGCATTGTGACGCAACTGCAAGAAACACTCACTCAACACCCTCGGTAGGATACGCCCTTGGGCATTTGGGGAGAGAGAGAGAGAGAGAGAGACGTGTGTTAGGGGGAAGTCCATAAAACTGGAACTTGACTGTGTTAAATTAAACTAAATATGATTTTTCAGGAAATACTGAGATTAATATCATACACACACACACACACACACACACACACATATATATATATATTATATATATATATATATATATATATATATATAATAATATATATATATATATATATATATATATTGATATATTATATATATATATATATATATAGTATATATATATATATATATATATATATATATTATATATATATATATATCTATATATAGATATGATATATATTATATATATATATATATATATATAGATATATATATATATATATATATATATTTATATATATATATATATATATATATTATATATAGATATATATATATATATATATATATATATATAGTATATATATATATATATATACGTATATCCATGTTCCCAACAACATAGAATACAACAATGTTCCCATCTTACCTGCTGACCATCAGTAGATGAGCCTCAATCCTCCATCACATTAAGAGAGAGAGAGAGAGGGCAGGTCTTTTCCTCTCTCACTCTCTCTCTCTCTCTCCCCAGTGCGTATCCTGGCCGAGGGCGTTAAGGGAGCGTCTCTTGCAGTTGCGTCACAGTACACTCCCCTGAATTTAAAAGAACATCGCAGACCTTTTAGGTTGAGCTCACCATCATAGAAAACGGTATCAGGGAGAACGCCCAACACTGTGAACCCCAATTTTATCGCAAAATTAAACTACGCTGATTTAACAAAATAAATTAACTAAAAGGTGGATTCGTGCCAATGGACAACTGACAAAAAGAAATTAAGTTGAAAAAATTTATAATGAACTTCTAAATACACACTAAGCCAAGAGGGATTTAAAAAAAAAAAAAAAAAAAAAAAAAAAACTTCGAGAAAATCCAGTGATCTCAATCTCGAAGATACAGTCAGGCTCCGGTGAGACCACAGACTCCCCTCAGGGAGGAATTCTAAGTCCATTTCTATTCAACATACTAATGGAGAATATAGCCTCCCTGCAGCTTCCAGAAGGCGTAGAAATCTTTATCTATGCCAATGATGTGTGTGTAGTAGCAAGAGGAGCTGTTAGAGTGCCCAGAATGCAAAGGGCACTCAATGACATCAACAATAAATCAAATGACCTAGGTCTTAAAATAAATATAAATAAAACAAAGGCCATGACAATAAAAGCCCACTGCAACCACTGACAATAGGAGCTGAGCCCATAGAATGGGTAGACAGCTACATGTATTTGAGAGTTGTCATAGACCAGCAGCTAACCTTCAAGGAGGATATCAAGTACTTGAGAGAAAGAGCAAATGAAAGACTGGCCGCCATGAGACACATGTCATCCCTGAAGGAGGGAGCAAATGAACACATACAAAGGATGTACTACCTAGCCTGCACCAGAACAGTGATGGACTATGCTGCCCCCACTCTGATGAGGCTGACAGATGCTCAAAAAGAGTCACTGGAGGTCATTCAAAACAATGCAATGAGACTCATGCTAGGAGCACCCACATGGACAAGGCTGTGCAACCTCAGGCTAGAAACTAACTTGCCAAAACTAGAGGATAGGATTGCACAGCGAAATGCAAGCACAATGACCAAGATGTTCCTCTCAGAAAGAGACTCCATCTCGAGGAAAAGAGCCAGAGAGGAAGTTGCTAAACACCCAGAGATTCAAAGTCCGAGTTCCTATGGTAAGGACCAAAGTGACAACATCAAGAGTCTAGGCCTGGCAGAGATACTGTTGCAGCTAAATCCAGACACAACACAGGGCACACAACATCTACCACCCTGGAAGAAGGACACTGCAATATATAAATACACAAGCCTACCAAGAGCAAAAGAAGACTTTACAAGAGAAGAGCTAAGAGCTGCAGCCTATGAGGCAATCAGAAACACTGAGATCATAGGGGCACAAACATACTACACGGATGGCACTGTAGATCCTGAGAATCAAACTACAGGAGCTGCAGTATATTCAAGAAATTTCACAGCCTGCTGGAGGACCTCCAACCACGCCTCCACTATGCAGACAGAATTAACAGCAATAAGACAGGCACTGCAGTACTCACTGGAGAATGAAGAAGGGCCTGTAATCATCCACACCGACTCAAAGTCCTCAATGCAAGCCTTGCAACAACAGAAAAACAAAGAGAACAAGGCACTGCTGGCTGGAATTAAAACACTGCTGCACCAGCACAGCGAAAGAGGAAGACCTGTCACCTTAAACTGGATACCCAGTCACATAGGAATTCTAAGCAACGAGAGGGCCGATGAGCTAGCCAAAAGTACAAAGCACATTGACAGAGTGCAAATACATATACAACCTGCACTGCAACAAATCAAGAATGAAATGTAACCACTCTGCAAAGAAAACTTGCTAAAAGACCATCACGAGTGGATGGAAAAAACTCACCGCCTGCCAGATGGTATAAGAGGTCGACTGACCTAGTGCCTCCTCCCATAGACAGGCACACACCAAGAAAACTTGCTGTGATCATCCACAGACTCAGGCTAGGATACAAAGCCTGCTGGGAAATCGTAGAAAACAGTGTCAGACCATGTGAACACTGTCAAGAAGAAACACAGCAACCACTCCTTCACTACCTGCTGGAGTGCAGAGAAATAGCACAGCTAAGGGGTGCAGCACAAATTGACTTACTTGCACAAGATGCTGAGCATGCAGCTGCCACAGTCACAAAGACAATCATTGAAAACTTAGAAGAGCATGCCCAGATGCTCTACAACCTACCTCCAACAAGGTAAATAAGCTAAAATAAGATCAATCACCCTCATCACATCCCCTCACTGTAAGGCTCTATCCACATCATCCACTATCATTCTTCCAAACTTTACCTACTACTGAAATCCTCCCCGCAGGGACCCAAGGGATTAAGGGTTGGACAACCCCACCTGCACAGTTTCTCTAATATTCAAAAGCCTTACATTTTTTCAAACTTCTATTACAATATGACATGATGGCCCTCTCTTACTGACACCATCATCCTTCCCCTGTTCACTCCTATCTCTACAACTAAAAATATTTCCAACTTCATAAAACTAACCATGAACCTAATGAATCTTTTCACATCACCTATGGGGCGAACAAGGGAAAGGCCCGTGCCAACAAGAAATGTTGGCTTAATTCAACAACAACAACAACCACAACCACAGACTACGCTACGGGCTGAACAAGGGAAAGGCTCGTGCCAACAAGAAGTGTTGGCTTAATGCAACAACAACAACAGACCACAGATACCTCATCATTCAATTACCTTAAAATAAATAATCAAATAAATAAACATAATGCCATCATTGTACCCTACCATGTCAACTTTCCCAACCAGCCATACCACGATTACCATCCATTCTCTGCTAAACAGACGTAGCAAGAGGGTCTTGCCCCTCTCAGTTTACTTTCCTGTCTTCCTTTCTTTTCTCACTCTCACATCCTCACCTCTCCCCCCACCCAACCTTTTCCCAATTAATTCAACTTTTCTTATCCTAAATAAGTAAAGTAAACAGACACCGGTCGAGGGACAGACACCAGTGTTCCCGTTTTGACTGAAGCATCCTTTCTTACGATGCTGAATAAAATGATACGAAATAGATAGTTTGCATAGTACGTCGTCACCTTTTTTCTACATTTTTCTTATGTTTTGATCTGAAAGATTTATTTCTTTTTTCCTTTTAATTTCATTCCATACTTGTGAAGGTAAGGCTTATACTTGCTGAAAGACTTAACTAAGTAACTAACGTGAGAATTAGAAGCACATAAAATTGGACTTGCTTGTGCTGATGGGTGTTTTGAGAAAGCTACTATGCCCATGATAGAGGCATTGTTTAAAGAATATTGGGGCATGGGAGACAATGACCAGACGTCCTATTTGCAGAAATGATTGGTGTCTGTGCCAATAAATCGATGAAGGATACCCGCTGAGGAAAGTACACAAATAAATAACAGATTACGGAAGTTCTGTTTTACTTACCCATTTCTTAATTTTATTTCTCTTTCCCTTTTATTTTAACTACTTTTTTATTCATATTTTGTGCGTGAACACATTAAGAAGCAGCGCTGCCGACCATGACATCTCATTAGGTATTCACCCGCAAAATCTTGTAGCCTTACGTACTACGTGGAATTGAATCTTAAGGCCCATTTACACGGGGATAGTTTACTGGCGTCAGCAAACTATTCCCGTGCGAAGGCAAAGTTAGTAAACTGTCCTGGAGAGTTTACTGTCCAGGATAGTGGCAAGTAGAGTAGAAATCCCGGCTACTTTACTGGCCACTATCCGGACACTTGAGCTACTGGCGCCAGTAACTATGCCCGTGCAAAAGCAAACTTTCCCAGTTGTCACTTGCCTTCAGAAAGATCATCATCATGTTAGAGAAGTGGAATTCCGAGGATATAATGAAATTTTTGGATAAATACTAGGAATTTGAATGTTTGGGGAACATTAGGCATAGCGATTACATGAATCGTAATAAGTCGGGATGTAGCTCTTTTAGAAATAAGAAATTTCTGTTGGTTCATTCTCATATGCTTCCTATATTCTGAAGGATTTTCGTTTCCTAATTCACGAACTAAATTACTAGAGCCTCCTAATGTATCCCTCCTTTGAATCCATTTTCTCGCCCACACTTCCTTTTCTTCCTTTTCTTCCTTTTCTTTTTGATGAGCAACTGTACTTCCCTAGCGAGAATGACATAAGCAGGATCAATTGCTTCATCTATGTCAGAAGACATCTTGCTCGGTACTGGCGGCAACTTCTACCCAAAACACTGTCCTCGTGCAAACGCTTACTATCCTGCAAAGTTTACTTGCCGCTCGTTAGTAGGTGCGCCAGTAAACTATCCCCGTGTAAACGGGCCTTTGGTGTTGTGAAGTTGTATACTATATATGTGGACTTTATTAAAGATGAATATCCAAATGTAGATATTGTTTCTCTTGATTATCATAGTAACGTGTTTAGGGCCGAGTTTAATGTTGGTTTCATGCCTTCAGTAGTTGATACATGCAACACCTTTCATTTATTGACAACAAATATGGATAAATATAAAAGTGTTGTGAAAAGCCTCAGCTGGATGACATGCAACGTGAATTGGATGCGCATAATAAAGTGCTTGCAACACAAGCTACAGCTGCACTTGATAGCATTAGTATACTGTTCAGACGATAATGATTTTATTGCATATTTTATTGTTTTGATCTGCAACAAACATTTCCGACACCCAAGCTGAGCACTAGTGTTCCTTATTATGAAAGAAAGCTGTGGCCATACAACTTTCGTGTTTTTTACGTAAAAACACGTAAATCGACCATGACCTGTGGGACGACATAATGCGATTCATTAACCATGACATCGAGGCTAATCATGGTGACAAGTAGACAAAGATTGTGCTTTTTCCTGATAACTGTGCTGTGATGTCAATAACTAAGATATGGCCAAAGAAAGTTAATTAAACCGCAAAAATCGTGATAATCCGGCAAAATAGCAAGCCGGCCCACTGTACTTGTACTTTACATTTTATGCTATAGCATCAGTGTAACATATAATAATCCCATGTTTGGATTTATGGTATAGGGATAGATTTCCTTTAAAATGGTGAATATAGATTAAAAACATAGGTTGGTTTAAATAATATTGACGTTTGAAAACTATAAATGCGAATTTACCTTTATTTTTATATATATTAGTTTAGGTTTTTTTTGGGGGGTGGGGTTTAACATGACCTTTTTTATACTATTTATAATATTCATTCTTATATGCCGTGATGTCAGTCATTACTAGATGGCCTCAAAATAAGTATATTCAATCGCAAAAATCATAATCAGGCAAAATAACAAGCAGGCACACTGTACTTAACCTTACATATTATACTATTGCTCAAGTATGACTTATAATAACGGTATAATTTTTGGATGTACGGTACACAGATAAATTTCCAGTAAAATTGTAAAGAATAAATTAAAATCGTACGGTTGGTTTCAAAGATACTGATGTTTGAAAACTTTAAATGCATTTTTCTCAGTTTGTAAAAGAAAACCGCGCTTGCGCCCTTGCTCCGCTTCGCACCCCCAGAAATGACTGATCCTATAAGTGAGGCATCAACACTTAAATAGTTGCAAACTACTACCATAAGTATTAAGTATAGGCTATACTAAACTCAATCTTGTCAATTAACAGGACAAAGGGGTCATTTTAAAGTTGACAGTAAGACATATCATACTAAAGCCTCAGTTACAGGAAAGTGAGCGCTATATCGATGGTTATTTTTTATATCACAATAATAAATTGCAGACTATACGCGGTATTGCGGTACAATACGATCCCATGCCGCCCCAAATCATACAATTAAAGAATTTAGTTGAACTTCTCTCTCTCTCTCTCTCTCTCTCTCTCTCTCTCTCTCTCTCTCCTCTCTCGGAGAGAAAATTTCAGCTATTCAGGTATCAGTTAAAGAGAGTAATTTCATAATTCTTTATCGCTGTTACCAAGTCATATTGAGTTTTAAAACTGGGAAGTAATAAAATAATAATCCGTAGCCAGTTCAATGATAATTAAATGTTGAATCTAAAGCAAATTGTACTTTTTTTAATTGTAATACTATCATTGCAATAACTATTATTCTGTTTGAGTGTCCTTTTGCTATTTTCTTCCGTTGATGCACAGATTTCTGAATAGTGTCATAGGTTTAATGTAACATATTAAGCAAAATTATGTTTAGAACAAAGTTGGCAAATGATATAACCTTACTATTCACTATCAAAAGCAAAATATCTCGCATACCGTTACAGGTGAAGGAAAAAATGCGGGTGGGGGCGGGGTTGGAGGGCGGGGTTGGAGGGCGGGGGGGCCCATTCTCCTACTCCCTCACACAATCTTTTTCCCATTAGCGTCATCGACGGCAACCCTGTCACGCACAGGAGCCATGATAAGGGTGTGGAATAATTTCTCCCTCACCTATCTTTTTAGTAAGGTTGGTCGCAAATTCGTGATCGGTAAAAAAAAAAAAAAAAAATGTACGTAATAAAAAACACTAATTTGATGTCGAACGATGTTTTAGCAACGAGAGGGTAATTGATAAAACTGTGATTGAGGAACAAGCAGTTAGTGAACGTCATTTATCTGCTAAAGAAAAAAAATGCGAGTGATCAGACCTACAGCTCTTTAGGGGTGCATACTAAAATCTACGATTAATACGCTATCTTTTATTAGAAATAATTGTTGTTTTCTATTTAACATGCGCATTATTTAATTTTTACATTTTTCATTCAAATAAATAAAACATAAATATCCTATTCCAAAATTCCTGTATCTTTAATTCAATGCGAAACACCTTTCGCAGAATTTTGGAGGCTCTTCCAAAGTCCTCTCCTACTAACAACAATGTAGTTTGTAGGCTCACTCCACGAGTAAGCGAAAAGAGCATATTTCCACTTTCGATTGTAATATTTTAATGTAATTGAAAGATATAGCACTGCGGATTTTTTAAGGTTTCCACTATTTTTTAGAATTGTAGGCCTAAACTTGCATGCAAAAAAAACGCACGCATAATGAGAGAGACATACAGACAGACAGACAGACAGACTATCGTTAACACTGATCCATAAAGATATGAGAAAAAATATATGCAGTATGTATAAATCCAATGCTGGGCCTTAAGTTACACAATAATAACAGGTTGAAGTAATAAACAATTTCACGGGCCATAGTATACTTTTACTTTTCCAAGAGCAAAGAAACCTGTTTTTAACTTATTCTCTCAATCTTTTAAAGCAAAATTTCCGTAAGATAATCCTGGTTGGATCGGTAATTACCAAAACAAGTGGTATTAGCCATACCCCTTACGTGTAAATAGTTTTCCTTTTAATGATATTTCAGTTCTAGAGGCTACTTTTCGAGCCTGAAACAGATAAATATTTGTATGCAAGATAGCTATTGTCCATGACCATGTTAAATTGGGTTTTTAAAGCCATATCTTTCTGTTACAAAATGGTACTGTAGCAAATAGTTATCAAGCATTGTATTCAAATTAATCCCAGTTCAAGGTTTACCTTGAATTACCTTGACCACCTATGGCCAAACTGGACATTAAACACTAATAACAACATAATGAATTTCAGTTTAATCATTCGTGGCGTTTGTGTTCTAGATAAAACACAGTCATCAATTCTTTAGCCAGTTTGTTCACTGCTTTTTTCCGCTACATAATGACTTCAGAGATGATAAACAAAAGACTGAGTAGTACAAATAGCTCTTTGGAAACCACTCCCAAGATCAGAGCCACTCCCAACATCAGAGCCACTCCCAAAACCAAAGCCACTCCCAAAATCAGAGCCACTCCCAAAACCAAAGCCACTCCCAAAACCAGAGCCACTCCTAAAACCAGAGTCAATCCCAAAACCAGTGCCACTCCCAAGATCAGAGCCACTCCCAAAATCAGGGCCACTCCCGAAACCAGAGCCACTCCCAAAATCAGAGTGGAAATTTTATAAACATCTGCATAGGCTTATAAGTTATAGTTTTTTTCGGTATACCTTAATGAGAATGTGACTACAGAATCAAATAAATATGCCTCTTTAAGTTAAAAGAGTGAATGAGGACAACGAAATGGACAACAATAGCTAAAATACACTACTTTCCTTATCTGGAGACGTACCTGTCTTGTTACCATAAACAAAAGCAGCTGACCTGGAAAAAAATAAAGGTCAGAGGAATGAAAGTTGGTATAGCTTTGTGTTCCCGAATTCCACCTTAGATCGTGATTGTTACCCCTAACCCCATATTGTCACCTGATCGATCACTATTGACCCAGTTACTAGATCACTAAGTGCTAGCTGTTACATGTTCAATGAAGAAGCATTTGGGATCAATTACCAGAGTAATCCTCTAATCCTCTAACCGAATCCAGGCTAGAAGCTAGAGATTGAGACAAGCACCTTCGCAATACTTAAGTGTGAGATGTCCTCCAGCGATTTTGAAAATGATCAAAAAAGTTCACATGGCGTTGTTGGAGCGACAACATTGATTTTGCCATTTCATGAGAAAATATTTATGTCGACATCTCATTTATGGTGCCACATACACGAGGCATTGCCTTGGAATCTGATGAGTGTATGGTGTTCACATCACACGAGAGCGGAGTTTGTATTGCCTCTCATGAATGGCATCGCTTCTTATTTGGAGCCTCATGAAAAACGAGGTCACACCGCATCTTATGAGTAAAAGGAATTTCTATATTTCCCCATCATCGACAAACTATTTTGCATATCATAAGAGAGAGGTTGTCATTGTCTCTCCAATCTGTCTGGAGCTGAGAGTAACTATATATTTATATATATATATATATATATATATATATATATATATATATATATATATATATATATATAAAATTATATATATATATATATATAATATATATATATATATATATACGACGATGGAGTGAGAGGGGGAGAACAGACTCTTCCCCCCAACCCCCCTTGCCTCAAAAGAAATTTTTTTATTTCATCTTTTATTAAAGAAAATATGCAATATTTTACAGCTTTAATAGTATTACAGGCGGAATCTTATCATAGTTGACTTAAATTTGTCAAATATTAACAAATATAATCTTAAACTACCGTTCGAGATGACAAATATATTTAGTGTGCACATTTTACAGATAATCTATGTAATTTATAGTTAATGTTTTTCTTTAGTTACCCATATAAGATTTCATCAACATACACGGTATCTATTTTTCTTTTTTTTATTCTTGATTTTATAATGAATTCCACAATTCAGTTCAGAGGGAATTGTTTGTGTTCATTGGAAGGGAAAAGCCAACTAGCGTCAAGTCACGCTAAAGGTACGATTGTGTGCAGATGTGAATAAAGTTTTATATATTTGATTTGTTTAAGCGATGTAATCACACTATTATCATGTCGCAGGTCACTAGCCATTTACAAGTTAGCAAAGGTTATGCTGGAAAAGTGAAGATAATTGTGCCACAAGGTACACCTTTTACAACGTTCACACAGGTGTGGTAAGTCAGGACCATATGACTGATAAGAGATAGGTTTGTGCATCCATTGATAGGGATGTCTGTAAATAACAAGTTTCAAGAATTTATGAAAACTCTCTACCATGGCCCCTGTGGGTTTGTTCCACATGAGTAGGGTTCGTCTTCTGAATGACGATAACAATGATATATGGGAACGTTACATGCGATGTGCCTAAGGTGACCCTATTTCCGACCTCATTCTTAGTCTTGGAAACGTTCCAGGGACAAAGGACCAACAATTGATTAATAAAGTGATGGCGGAGATGGTAGAGAAAGCTGCTGGGAAAGATGACCAAAGCGACAAGCTACAGGAAAGTGAATTACAACAGAAAATTCATCATTCACACTTTACAGTAAAAGTAGTAAACAGATCATTTCAGCTGATATGCCTGTATATTGAATCATATTAGTGATGAACAGAGATCTAAGTGAAAGATATTGTAAAGCTTTGTTTTTGTTTTGAGCAAAGCGTCCTTCAATTATATTTTTACCCTATATGCCTAAAGCACTTTGTTTTCAGAGAACTCATCCGTACAAGACATTGATAAAACAAGTAAAAAAACTTCGTCGCAATCGAGTTTCCTGTGCAGTGTATATGTAATGTTGTGTGGGCCTTGGCCCATGAAGCTTTCAGCCGCGGCCTGGTGGTGGCCTGTCTTATAACATTGCCAGATGCACGATTATGGCTAAATTTAACCTTAAATAGAATAACAACTGGCGAGTCTAGAAGGCTGCAATTTAGGTTGTTTGATGATTGGAGGGTGGATGATCAACATGCCATGTTGCAGCCCTCTAGCCTCGATAGTTTTTAAGATCTGACGGCAGATAGAAAAAGTGCGGACAAAGTTCGTCAAAATAGTTTTCTTTTACCGAAGAATGAAAATAGGCTTCAACGAAAGAGAACTGACTTGGTGTCTTGCTGGTGAAACACTTAATCGCATATTTAAACAATGGCTGTTAGCGTCAAAGGTCACATCGAGCTCTTGTACAGAGAAATTGCCATGATCACTTTCAAACTCTCAAGAGTCTGCTTAATCGATTAGGCTCAGTCAGTGTTTTTCTTATTTCACTATAGCTATAGCTATATATATATATATATATATATATATATATATATATATATATATATATATATATATATATATATATATATATTATTGACTCCCCAAGAGCAAATTTACAAAAAAGTGCAAAGGATTTCAAGGCTTACTTTCTCTACCCCAGATTTCAATGGAAGCCAAAACTTAAAACTTTCTCTGCGTTGTTCGAGGAATCGGCAGACGAAAATATCTTTGGGATACGTCAGCAGAAAAAGAAAAGAGATTAATTTAATTTCTTTCGTACCTTTGAAATATGTCGAGATGCTTCATATCTAGGGTATACTGGGTATGTGCTGTTTGTTTTTCATAAACTTCCTGAGCTAAGTTTAGCAACAAACTCGCAAGATACGTTTTTAATGAAACCACTGGAGAGAGAGAGAGAGAGAGAGAGAACGCTCAAGTAAATTAAACATACGTTATTGATTACACTTTCACAGCCAAATGAGTGTCATCAGAGAAAATAAATAAGAAGCGATAATTCAGGAACAAGATACCATCAGTCAAGGGGAAGAGGACCAACCGAAGCTCAGAAGGAAGAATAAATCTTGGAGAGTCGGGAGGAGGAAGGGAAAAGGAGGAAGAGGAAAGAAGGAAGAGGAAAATAAAATGGAGGAGGATGATCGAGTTACTCGAGAAAAATCCGAAATGCTAACGAGGGGCAAAGTGAGGTCAATGGCGATTAAACAAGGAAGCAAATTTTCCTTCCTGTTCCTCTACGACGGGAAATCATCTTCGCTTCAGATGAGGCGAAAGATGTTAATAAGACCAGAGTCGTACTTTCAGGTCGCTCTCGTGTCTGTTACTTGAGTTATAAATACTTTTTGTTACCTGATGGGGCGAGAATAGTAACATTATGAAAACAATATGATGTAGAGATATTTCACGGAGTGCGAAATTGCTTTATATGGGACGCATTAAAACCATTTACAAAATTAAGAGAAATGCCTTCATTTAGAGTACGTACTACTTCCAGGATAAAGACCTTTGCATGGAATTCGTTTCCTTAATTGCCTAAATTGATTCGATCTTCTTCCTCTCCCTGTGGTCACTTTTTCATAGGAAAACTTCACAATGTTGTAACTTTTCTATCCAAGGTTTTGCAACGACTCAGTAAAACCGATTACCTTTACAAATGAACTGCAGACTCAAGTTGATCTTTTGCTAATTAGGTCTTTCGTATAAACAGCCAGTGATCAGTTTTAATCCGTTTCTTACTACCTTGTTTACGCTCAACAATTATTTCCTTCTTGCTTACTTTTAATGGAAATAGGTCAAAGTAAGCCTCAAGAGTCCTCTACAGAAAACATTTTCTTGTAGACCACTAACTTTCAAAACAAGTCCCTTTTGCTTTGAAATGGTTAGTACCATTTCAAAGCACCATCCTACGTTTTCTTTTTTTTTTTTACTTTCTTTGACATGGTGGGTGTGTATTTGCTAAGATAAAACAACCATCATTTACAATTAGTGTCAATGACGCTAAAAATTTTGCACTAGTACACAAGAACAGTCACAAAACATATCTCAACATTTCAGTCAAAAAGGCCTTTGGCCATTAACATAAGTCAGGGATTTATCGAAATGTTACAGTTTGATGTACATGAGGAACCCATTGAATGGCAGACGCTAGAAATACATAAACACCTGCTAGATATTATAGACGTACGTACTTGTTCGTCCCCAGGAATTTAATCTTCCATTCACCATTCCACTAAACCTGAGCTTAAAGTGGATTACATGATAAATGCAAACAACCGATGCCAGATTCAGGCCTTGGACACAACAGCTGCAAAGCCCAATATTCCTTCAAAAGGGGCTGACAGTTACGATTTAGGCTCTTGTGCTCATATGCTCTCGTTAAAGCCACAAAAAATAAAAATAATGGAAATGTGTACCTCTCTCTCAAATATATATAATATATATATATATATATATATATCTATATTATATATCATATATATATATATATATATATATATATATATATATATTATATATGATATATTATATTAATATATGTATATTATATATATATATATGTACATATATAGATATATATATATATATATATAATATATATAATATATATTATACAATATATATATACTATTATATATAGTATATATAAAATTATATATATATATATATTATATTATACTATATATATATATATATATATATATATATATTATATATATATATATAATATTACATATATATATTATATTTAATACATATATATATATATATATATATATATATATATATATATAATATGGTATAACATATATATATATATATATATATATAATATATATTATATATATATATATATATATATATATATATATATATATATATATATATATATATATAGATATATATATACATATATAATATATACCTATATATATATATATATATATATATATATACTATTATAATTATATATATATAGTATATATATATTATATGTATCATACCTATATGAATAACATATATATATATCTATATATATATATATATATTATTACATATATTGTATATATATTTATATATATTAATATATAGTATATAATATTACGTATATATAATATAGTAATATATATATATATATATTATATATATCTATATATAGAGGTTGTTTATGAATGTTATATATCCTACATATATATATATATATTTATATATATATATATATATATATATATATATATATATATATATGATATTTATATAAATATTTCCTGTTTCCACCATGTTTTTATTAAGTTGATAAAGTTGTGCATAGTTGATAATACGTTTACGTTTAATGGTTGTTTTTAATGACAGATTTTTTGTTTGGCAATGGGAAGCTGTTTATCTGCAACTCTCTCAAATATCTATATGGAATGTTACGTAATCAGATACCTACCAAATATCATTACGTTTACTTTGACATGGTACAGATACGTTGATGACATAATATGCCTGTGGCCACAGGATCGTGACCCCTTGGAGTTTTTAGAACTTTTGAATGGCCTGGTTCCATCCATAAAATTCAAGTTGGAAATAGAACAGGATAAAACCCTACCATTTCTTTGACACAGTCGTTATGAGAACGACAACGGTTTTAAATTCAAAGTTTACCGTAAACCAACAGCAGTGAATGCTTTCATTCATAATTTTTCCAGCCATCACCCCAAGATAAAACGAACAGTCTTCTCAGGGATGTTTTTACGGGCATATAGAATTTGTGATCCTGAATTCTTAGACGAGGAAATTAAGAACAACTATGAAATTGCGAGAGAATTATGTTACCCAAGGTATTTTATTGATAGTTGCCTCCAAAGTGGCAAAAAATAATTTTATTGTCACGAAAGATCAAGTGAGTTTGAAATTGAAAATATTTTAGTTTTGCCATACCACTGTGAATTTTATCAATTGTACGTAGCCTGAAATGTCTGAATATAAATGTTTTTAGTAATAATTCATCTGTCAAAAATGCATTGTTTTGTAATAATTCAGTGATGACAACAGGAGGCGTGTACAAAATTAACTGCTCGTTTTGTAATTTGCCTTATATTGGACAATCTGGTAAGGAACTAAGTAAGAGAGTTACACAGCATAAATATAATGTACGGGTTGCGAACGGTTCAAGTGCCATTTTTTGTCACGTGAGGGATTTTGAACACCCTATAGACTGGAATTCAGCTACAGTCGTTTTTAGAAGTTCATCAATGCATGACAGATTGTTAGTTGAAGGTTGCCTCATTAGTTCTTTTAATAACATGAATATGAGCGATGGTCTTTTTAAGATGGACGAATTGTTAAAAAGTTTTATTCTTGATGATTTAAAAGTTGAACAAGTTGTGAGATATTTTACAAACAGATAGTTTTGTACTGTGATTTTAGTAACTACATATTTCCGTTAAGTATGTCTTTTGTTTTGAACAATGTTTATCTGCATACTTAAGTAGGTTGTTGACTTGTTTTATAATTTGTGGCCTTATGTTGCTTTCTTGTATAAGTTGTTCTCTTAAAATTGTTCAGTACCCTGAAAATGACTTTGGAATAAAAGTTGAAAGTCTTGGTACCTCCTTTCATTTTCACGTGAGGATCTCTTATATACTTCACTCACGGGACCATTGTGGAATTGCAAGATATATTTATATATACATATATATATATATATATATATATATATATATATATATATATATATATATATTGTTACGTATGAAGCCGGCCTTGAAAGGACTCCAATACGTAAACAGGAATAGTTGAAGGAAAAAACAATAAATTACTTGAACTTACCGTAAAAGGATTTATAGTGATAATTTACTCTAGAGGAAAAAGGTCGCCAGAAACTCAGCTAATTACTTTACAGCTATTTATTTACAAGAGGCCCTTACTGGCCTGGAGAAAAGTAAATGCAGCGTGTCCACACGTTGGGACCCATATATCTCTCACAAATGGATAGCTGGCTAAAATGTGATTCACGTAATGAAAGCTGGGTTTCGATATCTTGCGGTAATGCAACACTTGCGGGCGGACAGACTTGACACGTGACTCAGGGAATCTGGAAGAAGATCCCAGATTAGACAAGATAAAAAAAAAGGATTTCTTGCACAAGTTACGATTATCCAGTTCTCTAACACTGGGGCAAAGGAACTCTAATGTTTCACTGAGGTATGCACTGAAGACTTCATTTGTCTGGGACGATCACACAAGGGGAAACATGTGGCCATGAGGCAGTGAGAGGAAACAAAGGGATGAGTTCTTTTTTATTTAGAAGTTTGAATTGGGAAAATGGGGAGCAAATAGACAATAGGATGTAAGGAACTGGCAATATGCTGCTTCACAAGACGTACCTGGATGCCATGATCAGTGTGGACCTTTGTAGAAAATGTGGCGTCGGCTTTGTCTCAGGTCTGGGTCTCTTGGCGCGCCAGTAGCGCCGTTAGGCTGAAGTGTGGAAGGCTCGTGGCGGACATCCGTCCGAGGTCACGACTGGAGCTGACTGAGGAAGATCGCAGGTGTCTTGCCTGGGTGTTGGGGTTCAGCTTAACCCCCCACGAGCAGGGCAATCCTGGAAACAGAACATACAGCCAGCAGAGGGTTCACAGGAAAAAGAGCTTAAGATATAGGCCTAAGAAGTACCAGTCTGCCTACATCCTTCCCTTTGAGATACGTCCCTAAAGCTGACAAGAGTCTATTTTCCCCCAACTTAGGAACTCCCTATCTCTGGCTGGCATGTTTTGGGTTCCCACCTAAAAATCAGCTGATATTTGGAGGAATATGGCTGCCGTTTTACAAATCAAAATAATTACTTGAATGCTGGGTAGACGAAAGAGATCAATAAACGTAGCAGCTCCCCCTGTTAAGAAGGCATTCACTCCCTTTCGGGCATGAAGGCCTTGGCTTAAATAAGTTGATCGTCTCGACTACCCAGTTCTCCTACTCTAACTTGAAGTTTTTAGAGCAGCGATACAGCTAACTACAGTAACCTACCTAACTTATAGGTGAGGATGCTAAGTGTACTAACTTATTGGAGTAATGTAGTCTAGCCTAAGTGATAACTATGGGTCGCCTGTGACGACAATCTACTCTACCCCTAGATAAGGTTACTTGAAAATTCTTTCTGCTACTACCCTAATGCCCTGGTACCAAATCCTTAGCCTAACCTACTCAATACAGTTAATTGGGGACGCAATCATTCCAGAGTGTGGTACGCACAGCAGCGGTTCATTGACTGAATTGTTAAAATACATGAGATGAGGTAATGATGCGTGAGGATGATGAGTGGTTAGTAGAGTACCAGGATGGAAATGCAATGAGGTAATTATGACATTTACATGAGTGTTAGTATCACAATTTCTAGGGGTTAGAGGGTTAGTTTACTGGCAGAGATTAGGCTGGCTACCTTCTCTGGGTAGGTGCCAGGATCACTCTGCAAATGAATGTGACACTGTACCTCGGGCACAGGTGTCAAGGAGAGCATGTGGCTCTTTGGTTAGTGTGTTAATGATTTGTTACATCCCTTCTTCTTCTTCTTATTCCTCCAGGACCTGGCTATACCAGTCCTAGGAGTAGACGGAGGAACCGACTCTGGGGTAAGGCCAGAAACGCCGGCAGGAGCAGAGGCAGTGGTAGCCTGAGGGATTTCAGGAGAACACCCTACTTCGGTATCTGCAGCAACCGTCGTAGAGGTGGAACCTACTGCAGGGGAGGCCCTCACTTCGGCTGCTGCGACAACCGTCGTAAGGGGAAAACTCCAGGCTGACTCCTGGTCGGGCAGTTCCTGGTTTTCCAGAGGAGGTATGGAGGTAAGGTCTGCCGGAGGTTCATCTTCGGGCGACAGAGGTGAAGGTGAAGAATGAAGGACTGGAGATTGGCCATGGGCTGCGGTAAGCTCCATGCCTCTTGGAGGATCTCCTGTAGGAGGATCCTTGATAAGGTTAGGCGCCGGCGCTAGCTCGGGGCCTGGCGCTAGCTCGGGGCAAGGCGCAGAGGTCAAGTTCTGTGGTGGCTCTACGTCCAGGCTGGACGGAGCTTGGCACTGCTCAGTGCTGCCAAGTGGCACTGGCAGAGAGTTGAGGTCAACTGGACCTGTGACGGGTACCGGAGGTGCAATACCTCTTAGCGTGCCCTTGGAAATGGGAGACAGAGGGTCCTGTCTCTTTTGGAAGGCTAAGCCTTGTGGAACTTGGACAGTGTCCGCTGCTGGTAGCTTGCTAGGGCACCTAGGCCAATTAGTGGAGTGCCCTATTACGTTACAGGTTTTGCAACGGAACTATGAAGGATCAATCTCCCTCCTAGGTAATGGGGGAGACTGTTGGTGGATGTGCTTCCTGGAGGAAGTAGAATTTTGATGACTCCTTGCTTTGGAGTGATTTGACGTGGGGTTAGGACCCCTAGGCTTTGTGAAACGAGAGGGAGACTTCATGTCTTGCCCTAGGAGGAGGTCGTTACCTCCTGGAATGTAGCTTGCAACTGCAAGGGTACGAACCTTGGAGAAGTGAGGTCTGGTGACCCTCAATTGTATGGTCGGAAGGATCAGCTTGATATGGTTGATACCTTCAATGGTTATTAAATGACGTCTATCGACGTTAGCCCCTCTGGGGTTCGATCTTCCCATATCAGGGAGATTTGAGCGCCAGAGTCGTCGTAGGCTCTGACGTGGCTTGGCGGATAATGGCTTTGGAGTGGTGCGACAGTTATAGGGCCCTTAGCCGGGGGTCCTAGTAAGGAAGGATTTGTAACTGCCATTGCGATGGCGGGAATATTGTGATTAGCGCACCCTCCGTAATTTACAGACATGTGACCCTTGCGGCCACAGTCGCGGCAGAACTTGTTCCAGAACCTCTTCCGTAGCACTGGATGATAAGGCCGAGATGCCCCCACAGGTTGCGAATCTGTGGAGTCACCAAGGCTGGCAGTGTGCTCTGGCACAGGTGAAGAGTCCTCTCTGGCAGTGATTTGAGGTAGGGAGGTTAAGGAATCCTCCGTTGAATCACCCTAGGAAGCAAGTCCGGGGTTAACTGGTGGGCTTACCTCTTCCAAAAGGGAGGAGGTAGGTGGTAAAATGGTAAGAGGCTGACCAGAGATGGCGGGACTGTGAGAGACAGTGGGTGCAGGGCTGGAAGCTGACAGAGTGGCTTGAGCTAAGATACTCTCCTTACGGGCCTTCTCCCGCTTGATTTCGAGTTCCTTGAGAGCTAGCTCATGCTTTCTCTCTTCTTCACTTGCCTTCCTTTCTGCTTCTCTGGCTTTTCTCTTCTTGTTTTCTCTTTCTTCCCTTTCTTGTAGGCGTGCGGCATCCTGCTGCGCCTTCATCCACTGGTCAAGTGCTAGTCCAGTGTAACCGGCCTCCTTGCCCAGAGTTATGAGGGCTCGGAGCTTCTCTAGCTCTATGGCAAAGAAGTCGCGGGAAGCAGGGGAAGACATTTCCCTTAGGCTGCAGTAGAGGCTCTGATGAAAATGAAAGTAATGGCCAGGAAGGGTACTGAATGGAATAGGAGTGCCTACTGGGTAAAGGGGCACTCACTTTGAGAAAAAAAATCTGAAAAGACTGGGTGCTCTGTGGCACTTGGGAAGTGTCCCGTAAGTTGGTGGCACTTATGGAATGGCATCTTCTGATGAGGTGAGACAATCAAATAGTGTGTGCGGCGTACGTCACACTTAAGGGCGTTCCCAACTTGGGAGACGCTGGAATGGGCTACCTGTAGGTCCAATACAGGTGCACGGCACTTTCAGGAGGCGTTCCTTTTGGGACAGCACTAGTAGTGCTGGTGTTGCGGCACTTCGGGAGGCGTTCCCTTGATTGGGTGATCCGGGATAGCGGATTCACTAATGGATTGGGCGTTCCGTAAGGACGGACACGCAGGTTTGACAGCACTTAGGGCTGGTATTGCGGCACTTTCGGGAGGCGTTCCCTTGTTGAGTGTTCTGAAGGATCACTGACCCTTGTACATGGACACACTAGTTACTTGGGCGTTCTGTAAGGACGGACACGCAGGTAGAATGGCTACCTGTATGTCCTGTACAGGTGCACGGCACTTATGAGGAGGCGTTCCTTTTGGACAGCACTACTATGAGATTCAGGGTCTCTGTAACACGGTTTTTTGGACTTTGCTCCTTGTCAAAGCATCGGATGTAGCTGAAAGTTGACATATGTATATTTTACAACCACACACAAATTTTGTCAGCATTATCAATAACCTAAACCCGATAGTTTTGATTTTTATAGAGTAAAAATGAACTAGCCGACGCCATGGCCAATGATTACGAGCCAAGAGTCGAAAAACATTCATTACGTAAGCAAGGTAAACAAACCTTTTGACTAAATTTTGCCCCGCCCATCCACCAGACAGAAATGCCATCGGCTCTGAAACCCAAGACTTTTATAATTTTGAATGCGGAACGATACATTAGATGTGTGTGGGTGTATCAGGGCTAGCGTAGTAATACTACTGTAGCAGTAGTGCCGCAACAGTATAGCAGTAATATACATGAATTAAACGTTTACACCAACTGCTGGGATCCTTGAGGATCATTTAGCACTTCTTACAACTACTCGAGAAATTAGTTTTTATAGCCAGAAGTTAAATTTTCTAATCCAACAATGCCCATGGTAGCCTTCAGTGTTATCCTGAATTATAACGAGGCGAAAGTGGGTGGAGCCTCATGAAGTCACCATTCTGACGATAATTATTGGTGAAGGTTTAAAGCCAATATACGGTACCGGCTATTTTTTTTTTCAGTAAATAGGTAGATAGCCAATAAATAAAATTGCTTGACATTGGATATAGCAGTTATCAAATCAAGCTTGTCTACTATGTTTTTGGTAATTACCAACTATTCCCTACATCTTGTCAATCTGATTGTGACCTATAAAGTAGACTTTAATTTCTTTGGAAACTTATTTTGGGAGTTAGACTAATAATCAAAATTTTTTTTTATTTATTAACATATTTTGTTGGTTTGTTCATTATGTCAATTATCAGTGGGGAGGTTCCAGAGTTCATAAAGGTGTACTGCTTTGCTTGTATTTAAATTTGTATGTCATTGTTGCCAGAGGTTTAGCCTTCATTACGTATAGCCAATCATCCATCGAGAAAGAGGGAAGAAATGATGTCATAAGTTACGTAACGAGTGCGTTCAAAACCTTTTCTCTGAGTAAGTTGGCCCGTCTTCAAAAAAGGTCACTTTTACATTATAAGTACCAAATTTATTCAACCTACGTAGTGCAGAATACACTCAAAATTTATGTTGATATAATATGTATTCTGAATAAGCATTATATTTATGAAATGCATAAATAAAAAGTTATTGCGAAAAAACCGTGTTACAGAGGCCCTGAATCTCAGTAGTAGTGCTGGTATTGCGGCACTTTGGGAGGCGTTCCCTTGGAGTGTTCCGGAGGATCACTGACCCTTGTACATGGACACACTAATTACTTGGGCGTTCCGTAAGGACGGACACGCAGGTATAGGGCTACCTGTACGGCCTGTACAGGTGCATGGCACTTATGAGGAGGTGTTCCTTGTTTGGAGCACTGGTATCGTGTTGGTGTGTCCCGTCGTACGACACTACATGCAGTATACTCAAGTATACTGAAATGAAATGGCACTCTGTTCGTGGCAGAGTGTAATGGTGGAGGAGAGAAAGTAAAAGGTGGGAGTACTTCAGCAGCCAGTCGATGGACAGTGTCAAGAATTAGTGGCACTGTAAAATGGTAAGACCTGAAGTGCACTGGTGGTGGCCAGTCCTAAACTGGTAACGACTTCCTTGATGGAAGTAATGAAGGTTGCGGTGGCACACTGTGCGGTTTGTGCTTGCGGTATACGCAAGTCTTTTGTGATAAAAAATGGAAAAGACCACTCGGGCAACGACAGGTAATGGTGATTTGAAAATGCTCAGTCCTTTGCTGAAGTACTCGATAAACGAAATAAATGCTTGCAAAACTGCAATGGACACAGGCGCGTACGTATCACGCTCAGTGTAAATGAAAGACACAAGGGACTAACATAATGTTAATGTTGAATGCGTAAGTACGTAGTACTCTTGGCTTCGTGAATAATAGGTTCTGGTTCTCTCTCTCTCTCTCTCTCTCTCTCTCTCTCTCTCCTCTCTCTCTCTGAGAAGGTGAAAATGATATATGATGAACTCCCTTGTATGCAATTGAACTAATACTTTTAGTTTTAATATGACGCAGTTGCGTTCAATGATTTACTTACGTTAACGTGTAATGAAAGAATTGCTTTGGAATACGTTTTATGAAAATGATAACGCGCTCGCGGTGAACGATGTTTACGTTAATGGTAACGGCTTGCACTTTTATGAAATGATTTGCGTTTTCATATGAATTTTACAATGACGCGTTTTGCGTTAACAATTCTTGTGATTTACTCTTTGAAGATTTACGTTAACTTTACGTAAGGATACTAGGTCCTTGTGACAAGTGAAAATGACGGTAAGGATTTTAAGCTGAAATGTTAGCAAACATTTGTAAATGGAAAAGGTTACGTTAAGTACGAAAGGAAATAAAACCTTCGCTCAGCGAGAGAGTGAGCGATGCTAGGTGAGACGCGTGGTGAGGCAAGCAGAGCGGGTTGGACAGCGTGTCGTTCAAACAGCTGATTTCTGTAAAAGCGAAAACGATTTACAACACGAAATTCTAATTTCTTGTTCAAGATGAATTACGTTAATTTCTCTGGCAGAATGATAGATACTAGTACCGAGATTGATATTATTTACGTTAAAACTTCGAGACTTACGTTACTTTGCTTAAATCGTTGAGATAATGCTTAAAGGGATAAAAAACATGGCTGCGCTTTGTGAGACTGAAGGTTGGCTGCAGGCCTGAGAGAGCGCCTGCGTCCAGCTGACGAGAGCTGGCTGGCTAAGCGGTTACCAACACTTGGAATGAAAACTAAGTTAAAATGAATTCCCCTAACATATCACAGACAAAAGAATTGTACACTTCTTTTGCCGTAACTATTAGTAGAACACTCCTAACTAGCTAGGCTTTCTAACACAGCAATAAACCCTGGCAAAGCACTTCCTAGTTTGATCTGGTACTTTCTGGCATCTATCTGCACACGTGTTAGTGTCTCGTCAGAACGAAAACAATGCAATTTACAAAATAACAGAGAATTCACTCGGCGCTTCGCAGTTACAATATAATATTTCTAACTTAGCACTCTTTTAACACTTCTAATAAAAATACGTACCCTAAGCTAACATTTGTTATAAAATAATCATATTATATGAATGGTATGCCTTACCGAGTCAGTGTGTGTCTTCAGCTGCAAGTGTGCTTTGAGTTGCGCTTGGTAAAAACATTTACACTACGTTTTACAAGGGATAACGCGATGTACAAGCTTTTTTTTAAGCAAGCCCAGATTCGATGCTGGCAAGCAGTAGTCATTGTTACGTATGAAGCCGGCCTTGAAAGGACTCCAATACGTGAACAGGAATAGTTGAAGGAAAAAACAATAAATTACTTGAACTTACCGTAAAAGGATTTATAGTGATAATTTACTCTAGAGGAAAAAGGTCGCCAGAAACTCAGCTAATTACTTTACAGCTATTTATTTACAAGAGGCCCTTACTGGCCTGGAGAAAAGTAAATGCAGCGTGTCCACACGTTGGGACCCATATATCTCTCACAAATGGATAGCTGGCTAAAATGTGATTCACGTAATGAAAGCTGGGTTTCGATATCTTGCGGTAATGCAACACTTGCGGGCGGACAGACTTGACACGTGACTCAGGGAATCTGGAAGAAGATCCCAGATTAGACAAGATAGAAAAAAAGGATTTCTTGCACAAGTTACGATTATTCAGTTCTCTAACACTGGGGCAAAGGAACTCTAATGTTTCACTGAGGTATGCACTGAAGACTTCATTTGTCTGGGACGATCACACAAGGGGAAGCATGCGGCCATGAGGCAGTGAGAGGAAACAAAGGGATGAGTTCTTTTTTATTTAGAAGTTTGAATTGGGAAAATGGGGAGCAAATAGACAATAGGATGTAAGGAACTGGCAATATGCTGCTTCACAAGACGTACCTGGATGCCATGATCAGTGTGGACCTTTGTAGAAAATGTGGCGTTGGCTTTGTCTCAGATCTGGGTCTCTTGGCGCGCCAGTAGCGCCGTTAGTCTTAAGTGTGGAAGGCTCGTGGCGGACATCCGTCCGAGGTCACGACTGGAGCTGACTGAGGAAGATCGCAGGTGTCTTGCCTGGGTGTTGGGGTTCAGCTTAACCCCCCACGAGCAGGGCAATCCTGGAAACAGAACATACAGCCAGCAGAGGGTTCACAGGAAAAAGAGCTTAAGATATAGGCCTAAGAAGTACCAGTCTGCCTACATCCTTCCTTTGAGATACGTCCCTAAAGCTGACAAGAGTCTATTTTCCCCCAATTTAGGAATCACCCTATCTCTGGCTGGCGTGTTTTGGGTTACCCGCCTAAAAATCAGCTGATATTTGGAGGAATATGGCTGCCGTTTTACAAATCAAAATAATTACTTGAAAGCTGGGTAGACGAAAGAGATAAATAAACGTAGCAAATATATATATATATATAATATATATATATATATATATATATATATATATATATATATTATATATACTAATATATATATATATTGTATATATATATATATATATATATATATATATATATATATATATATATATATATATATATATATATATATATATATATATATATTGATATATATATATATATATATATATATATATATATATATATATATATATATATATATATATATATATATATATATATATATATATATATATATATATATATATATATATATATATATATATATATATGTATGTATATATATATATATATATATCATATAATAGGTATATATATATATATATATATATATACATACATATATATAGATATATATATATACATATATATATATAATATATATATATATATATATACTATATATATATATATATATACTATATATATATATATATATATATATATATATATATATATATATATAATATATATATTATATATATATATATATATATATATATATATATATATACATATATATATATATATATATACATATATATAATATATATATATATATATATATAATATATATATATATATATATATATACATATATATATATATATATATACTATATATATAATACATATATATATATATATATATATATATATATAATCATATATATATATATATATATATATATATATTATATATATATATATATATATATATCATCAGGGGAACCATAGGGAAAGGCATCGTACTCAGGTACATTTATTTCGCCGACGTTTCACGACTCATAGTCGCATTCTCAAGGCTATAATTAAAGATAAACACACGAACATTAAAACTACGCACTGCATAATTCATAAAAACTACGCAATATTTAAAATTTTGGTACTGTCAAAACCGTTGGTACCTCTATGAATCGGGTATCAAGCATTTTCTTAAGCATTTTAAACAAAGTTAGTCTGGAAAAGATAGTTAATTTCTTCATTAAAAGTAAACCAATTAGTTATAAGCTTGCCAAATTTCTGGTTCCTTTACTTGAGCCTCTCACTAAAAATGAATTTTCTTTAAGCAACTCTCATAAATTCAAGGAGGATATTCTTATACAAGATTCAGAATTATTTATGGTTAGTCTGGACGTTGAGTCTCTTTTTACTAATGTCCCTGTAAGGGAGACGATTGACATTATTTTAAATAAATTATTTACAGAGCCGGACTCTACTTTTCCTAATTTTAGTCGTGAGTTTTTAAACAGTTGTTTAGAACTCCTGGCCGTGCAGGACACGACTTTCATTTTTAATGGTTTTATACCGACAAGTGGAAGGAGTAGCAATGGGATCCCCACTGGGTCCGACACTTGCTAATATTTTTTATGTGCTGCCTCAGTTTTATCGTAGATACGTTGATAACACTTTCGCCTTATTCCGAAACAAGTTTAATGCGGAACAATTCTTAGAATTTGTCAATGCCCTACACCCTAATATCAGATTTACACTCGATGAAGAAGAAAATAACAAGCTTCCCTTTCTGGATGTTCTAGTGTCCAGGAACGAGGAAGGCTTCTACACGGGTGTTTTTAAAAAAATTTTTAGAAAAAAGACTTTTACCTGGGTTAGGTATTAACTTTATAGTTCTTGCTTTTATAATTTTAAACTTATACTATGTCAACTCTCCTACACAGGGCTTTCACCCATACCTCGAATTGGTTTACTTTTAATGAAGAAATTAACTTTCTTTCCCAATATCTTAAAAATAATTGCTTCCCAGACAAACTTTTGTTTAAAATGCTTAAGAAAATGCTTGATACCCGATTCATAGAGGTACCAACGGTTTTGACAGTACCAAAATTAAAAATGTTTGCTAGCTTCCCTTTTCTTCATGACAACCTCTTCAGAAAAAAGTTCCTGGCAATTATTCAAAAGGAATTCCCGGCACTGAACCTAAAAATCGTCCCAAAAAATCCATTAACTATCGGATCCTTGTTTAGAATGAAAGACCGCCTTAGTCCTCTTCTAAAATCTAATGTTGTATATAAATATACGTGCCCGAGATGTGATCACGGGACTTATGTGGGTTGTACGAAGAGGTTACTAAAAGTGAGAATAGATTCTCACAGAGGTTTAAGTTTTAGAACGGGCAGCAGATTAACAAACCCCGAACAGTCAAATATCAGAAACCACTCTAAATCATGTAAAACATATATTAAGGATAAGGATTTTACTATTATAGGCCAAACACAAAACGAAAACGACCTAACAACCTTGGAATCCATTATGATAAAAAAGATAGTTCCGTCCCTAAATACCCAATCCTCCTCTGTTCAGTTGTTCATCGCCTAGAGTGCTTGTTTATATTTTCTAAAAATTCTCTCAGTCAACTGCCCGTTCCTTTGGCGAGGAAAAGGTACAGAATATGCCTTACTGTTTTAGTGTTATTTATTTATTTTTAATTTTTTTTATACTCATATCATAATTTTTGTATGCTTTTTCTGTAATTTTTAAATAATTTTAATGTAATTGTACTGTACATAATTTTATGCTTTTCTGTTTTAAGAGATTCATAAATTTTTAAATGTTCTACATTCTGATGTGGATGTTCATTAAATTTTTAAATATTGTGTAGTTTTTATGAATTATGCAGTGCGTAGTTTTATGTTCGTGTGTTTATCTTTAATTATAGCTGAGAATGCGACTATGAGTCATGAAACGTCGGCTGAATAAATGTACAATGCCTTTCCCTATGGTTCCCCTGATGAGATGTACCTAGAGCTGCAGCTCCGTCTTCTAAGAATATATATATATATATATATATATACATATATATTAATATATATATAGATATATATATATATAGATATATAGATATAATTATATATTAGTTATATATATATATATTATATAATTTATATATTGGCTATTTTTAAATGCATGTTTCCCCTCTTTGAAATGTCATGTAGAATTTTGCAACATTTTTTCAGATTCCTAGATAGTTTAGAGATAGGATGTTTTTAAATGTGTGTTCAGATTTCGCATTACATATTGAAAAGAATATATATATTATAACGTAGAATGTAAAAAGAGAGAGATTTACTTTGTCTTTTCGAAACTACGAATGTTTAACTTTTATATCAACACTGTAAGATTAGAGGGTCTGCGAGATCCGTTTGCTTTCCTATTCTATCAACACGTTTGATAGCGAGCTCGACTCTTGCGTTGTTATCAAAACATGTCAATCTTAATTTTCGCTCAGCCTCCGTTTCGATCGAGTAGAGTACGTCTTTTTTTTAACAGACTCGTCTTGTACGCGTATGTCTTTGCCGAGTCCCACGTGCATGTTACACATTTCTTTATGAAGATTGCATCAGATTTCAAAGCTACTGGAAGCATTCGTGCCAAATACGTTTTTTGTCACCTCTGTCCAGTTTTCGCAAGGGAAGAAGATTTCATTAGATCATAGAACCTCGAGGCGGTTAGATCGCTCTCTCTCTCTCTCTCTCTCTCTCTCTCTCTCCCCCTCGACATCATTGAGATTATATTAACGTAACGTAAATTGGTCACTCGTAACTTGTGAGAATTTCATATTTGATATTTCTTAGAGTTTATTTAGTGTTATTTAATTTCTTTTGTGGAATCTGAACAAACATCATTTCGTAACGGCGCCTGGTTTTTGTGAAAGTGTGGAAGACAATACTGCAGCAGAGAAAGAAGTTGGTATACCAAAAAGGTAAAGTCTTATATTTTTATTAGTTGCAACTAATAACGGATAGGAACTGTGGTTAACTAATAACGGTTAGGTAATAACGAATAACGGATAGGAACTGTGGTTAACTAATAACAAGTGGTTATGAAGATTTGGTAAAAACTGTTGGTTACAGTGTTTTGAGTGAAAAAGATTTACACTTTTACACATTGCGTATTTTTGTGTTTGTGATTGTTCCATTGTTTGTGCACTCGTTCATTTTCTTATTGAAGTGTGTCTTTTTATTGTGTATTTTCATTTGCATTCATAATTTAATTGACTTAGTTATTTTCATTGCTTAATCATTGCACATTTAATTAAATTTAACACTTGTGAATTAATTTGCATTTACTTAAAATTTTTTCAAATTTTATTATTGTTTAGCACTTGTGAATTAATTTCTGATTTCAATTATTGCCTAATACTTTTGAATTTTGATTGAATTAATTTTCTTGAATTTTGTGATAAATTAATTTTTTATTTAATTTTACTTAATTTGATTCAAGAATTAATTAAACTTTACTTTGTTTTCAAGTAACAGTAATTTTCCCTGATATTGTGAATTTTACTTATAAATTTTGAATTTGATAATAAATTTTTGTATTTAAAATTTTTATAAGTGTTTTTTTTATTTTTATACCAGTATATATGATTATGATTATATTGATGATAGGTAGAAACACAGAGTGGTAATTGATTTGCTTTCCTTCAATTTACTTGAAGTGACTTAGAACCAGGGAAGTACTTAGACTTCTGCAATCAGGGAAATACTTAGACTTATAAAGTTGTTGATGGAGTGATGCCCTTTGATTAATTTAATTACTTACAAGATTACCTCACACCTGTTTTGATGAACTTAGTCTGATTTTCTGCAATACTGGTAAGTGTTAAGGGATCACTGTTGCCTTTAGAGTATTCAGTCGTTTAAACGTGTTGTGAGGGTTCACGTGTATGGCTTTTGGTGAGGTAATATTTGATGCATGGTAACCAGATACTTGGCACTTCGTAACAATTGTTTAATGGTGCACAGAGACCCGGGACAGCAGATTTATTTCATTATCACTCTAGAATATACTGGTTGGTATTAGGGATATATTTTGTTAGGAGAGTGACCATATAGTTTTTGTTTTGCATTTATTGTATTGAATTGTAAGTTGATAACTTAGAGGAAAATGGCTCAGTTCAAGGTTCAGGAATTTTTAGCAGCCCCTTCCATCCAAGTTTTGTCTGAAACCACTCTGACTAAAGCACAGTGGAGCGCTTTAGCAGAGGCATGTGGTGGTTATGTGTCTACTAGTATGGTAAAGGCACAAATAAGATGTATTGCTATGATGAGTTAGAATTGGCTCAAGAGTTGTTGAATGTTAGCACGTGATGATCCTCATAAATAAGCAAGCGGAAAAAGAAAGAGAAAAAAGTGATTTCAGGGTTAGAGCTTAGATGCATTGAAGCAGAAGAGAATTGATTAAGCTAAAAATGCTTGCTGAAGAGAGAGAATGCAAGCTGAAAGAGAAAGAAATAAGACAGGGAATAACGAGAGAAGAAGAAAGAGAAGAAGAAAAAGCAGCAGAAGAGGAAAGAGAAAGGATAAAAGAGGAAAGAGAAATCGCAAGACATGAAAGGTAAATGGAATTGATAAAAGCTAGATCCACATTACTGTAACACCGTCTAAACCCTAACCAAGGTAATCAAGACCCTATATTTGATGTAGTGAGAGTACAGAAGTTAATCCCTAAGTTTACTGAAGAAGCTCCAGATGAGTTTTTTTTATCACTTTGAGAAAGTGGCTTCAGGTATGGGATGGCCAGAGGATAAATGGTCAGTTTTGCTACAAAGTGTCTTGATTGGTAAAGGGAGAAGTGCTTATCTAGCCTTAACAGCTGATCAGAGTAAAGACTATAAGGTACTTAAACACAATGTGCTACAAGTTTACCAGATGACCCCAGAGTACTACAATGAGAGATTCAGAATTTGAGAAAAGATGAGAAGGGAACATTCTTAGATATGCTTACAAAGTGAGAAGGTGTTTCAAACGTTGGGTAGAAGCTGCTAAAGTTAAAACTTTTGATGAGTTAGAAGAGTTACTTGTTCTTGAACAGTATCTTAAGGGAATTCCTGAACATATAAGAGCCTATATAAGAGAGAGAGAAGTGAAGAAACTTGACAAAGCTGCTACACTTAGTGAAGATTACAATATAATCAGTAGTAAACGTAATTACAATGTCAAGTACTAGAGTCAACAACGCCCAGGTTTTAAGTCTTATCCAAATAACAGGAACAAATTTAATGGGAAATCTACAAGTGATAATACCAAGAGTACACAAGGTAATACAACGCCCAGCAAACTAATGTGAAATCCTCATCCAGTTTTTCAAGACAGTTACAGAAAAACCTAATGTTTGTCTGTTTCTTCAAGGTGAAGAGTAGGACACTACAGTCAAGAGTGTTACCACCGGAATCAAACAGCAGTCAAAACCAGTTGGCCAAGTTGTAAAAGGTGACCAGGTGAAACAAACTACGAAGAGCAGTGTGGGAAAGGAATCAGACTCCAGAGAAGAATGAAACTAAACAAGCTGAATGTTTAACAACCAGTGGAAAATGTTACCTCAGCAGTGAGTGCTTATGCAGTGTGGAGGCTTTAAGCCTATCTCTATGCGGGTATGCTGTCAACTCAAGAAGGAAGTATGCTAGGTACCAGTCAAGATATTATGTGATACAGGGAGGTAACCATAGTGTGGTAGTACGTGGTTCTCACCCTCAGTTGGAGAAGAGTCTCACAGGAGATTCAGTTATTTTGAAGGGTATAGGAGGGGAGGAAGTAACTCCTATATGCCGCTTACACCTGTCATGTGAATTGGTGACAGGGAATGTAGATTTTGCTGTAAAGGAGTCATTGGCTGTGGAAGGTGTACATGTTCTGTTGGGGAATGAAGTTGGTGGTGAGCCATTTATTCCTTGTCCTGTAGTGACAGACAAACCTCATTTGAGGATTAGTCCTACAGTAGAGTTGGAGAAGAATAACCCCCACTGTTTACCTAGTTGTGTAACTACCAGAAGTATGAAGAGGACTACGACTGCAAGTGAAGAAACTGGGGATTTACACACCAAAAGAAGGATCAAGTGAAGGATCTTTGTGCTTTGAAGAATTATTCCAGGGAAGTGAAGTTTCCCATAGTGCGACCAAGAAGAGATTCCCAAGAAGATGAAGAAGACGACGACGACGAAGAAGAAGAACTGATGTCCTGAAGAGACCGAGTAGTCAAAGTGTTACTGAAGACAGTAGTGAAACTACAGTAGCTGAGTTAGCAGATATTGAGAATTCAACCCTGAAGTTGGTCAAGTGACAAGAGAGAAGCTGATGGACTTGCACGAGAAAGAAGGATGCATCGTTAACTGATCTGTTCTTCAGAGTTTTTGATCGAGAAGAGATGCATGTTAATGTTCTTCAGAGTTTTGATGAAGAAGAGTAACAAACTCCTACCTGTTACTATCTGAAGGAAGGTTTGCTGATGAGGAATATAGACCTACAGATATACCAGGAGATGCTGTATGGGGCGAATATCATCAAATTTTGATTCCATATCCATTGAGAAAGCAAGTGGTTGCAGTAGCTCATGAGTCTGGACATATGGGAATCAGGAAGACTGTGGAGAAGATCATGAAATATTTTTTCTGGCCTGGACTTCACAAAGATGTTAGCAGGTTTCTGTCGTGAGTGTCATACCTGCCAGATAGCTGGAAAACCGAATGAAACCATCAAGAAAGCCCCCTACAACCTATAGAAGTTAGAGGAGAACCCTTTAGCAAAGTGATTATAGATATGGTTGGACCATTGCCGAAGACAAAGAAAGGAAATGAGTATTTGTTGACATAATGTGTCTGTGACAAGGTATCCAGAAGCAAATCCTGTTCGAAACAAAAATATCTGCCACCGATAGTTTGCTGAAAAACTTGTGGAGTTTTTCTCAAAGTTTGGTATACCAGAAATAGTACAAAGTGACAGAGGAAACAAACTTTACTTCAAAGTTATTCCAGGATGTGATGAATTTGTTAGGAGTGAAACAACAGTTATCCACTGCCTATCATCCAGAAACTCAAGGTGCCTTGGAAAGGTTCCACCAGACATTGAAAAGTATGCTGACAAAGTATTGTTCTGAGTCAGGAAGAGAATGGGATGTTGGTTTACCATTAATGCTGTTTGAAGTTTAGGAATGCTTATCAAGGAAAGTATGGGATGTTCACCTAACTGAGATGATTTTTGGAAGAGAAGTGAGAGGACCGATGAAGATTCTTGCAGAAAATTGGGAAGAAAAATCAAGAGGAAAGCCAAGGAGAGTATGTGAAGAACTTAAGTAAGAGGTTGAAAGAGATAAGAAAATTCTCTTTAGAAAACTTGAAAATGAGGTCAAGAGAAAATGAAAAGGAGATTTGATGCTAAGACTAAGCTAAGAAGTTTTAGTGTTGGTCAACAAGTGTTAGTATTCTTACAAGAAATTTCCTCTCAGTAATAAATTTCGAAGTCCTTACAAGATAATTCAGAAGTTAAGTGATAGAACTTATGTGATTGAAACACCAGAAAGAAGAAGAAGACAAAGGAAGATACATGTGAACCTCTTGAAACCTTACTTCTCAGAAACTAAAACTGAAACTGTGTCAGTAACCCAAACAACTTTATCTACAGAAGACGATGATGGCTACGAATTGGGAGCTGCAAGCAAGATGAATAATTCTTCAATTTTGGAAAATTTGGAGGATAAACTGAAACATCTGAGTGTTGAACAAGGTGAAGACGTAAGTGAAGTAATTAGAAGTTTTCCAGAAATTTTTTCAGATGTGCCTAGATCTACTGATCTGACCAAGCATGAAATCAAGATTCAAGAAGATGGAAAACCTTTCAAGCAAAGAGCCTATTGCTTATCACCGTATCATCGAGATGTTTTGAAGAAGGAAGTTGAGTATTTGCTGCAACATGGATTAGCAGAACCCAGTTCAAGTCACTTCAGTTCTCCATGTGTGTTAGTGAAGAAACCGGATGGTTCATTTAGGATGTGTACTGATTATAGGAAGCTGAATTCTATCAGTGTGGCTGATAATTATCCTTTGCCTCTTATAGATCAGTTACTTGATGATATTGGGCAAGCCAAGTTTGTTTCCAAGATAGACTTGTTGAAAGGATATTATCAAATTCCCTTAGATGAGAATGCGAAGTTGCTGTCAG
>NC_061100.1:129190315-129215315 GCF_015104395.2 Macrobrachium nipponense | reverse complement strand
CGGAACAAATTAAATACGTACGTCAAGGTTCCAGTGTACTGGATAATGTCTCTCTTTGGATACTCGATTTTGCCAAATCTTGAGGGCTACAAGAACAGTTGATTACTATTTACGTATCATATAGACTAATTAAAGTAAACGTATCTTAAAATAGGCTTATATTATTAGTATCAACAAAACATTTACTGGCATGAATCAGAGGCCATTTAATGAAACAAACACTTCTCTGTCCTTAACTCGGAGCGTCGGAAGACGCCTCTCTCTCTCTCTCTCTCTCTCTCTCTCTGATCAAATTACTGGATAATGTCTCTCTTTGGATACTTGGAATTTACGTTGTAACCTAACCAGAAACTTCGTTTTGTTATTATTACTGGAAACAAGCAATGATTTTTTCATTATTTGCGCTTTTGGACTGTTATATGTAAACTTTGCGCATCGCAAGCTAGTATGTATTCATTCGCTCGGAAACTAGTTCCGCATATGAGGCGTCACTAAAAAACATAAAAAATACGACATAAAAAGTGTCGAAAATCATCATAACCTCAAAATTTTTGTTGTAATCTAACCAGAAACTTATTTTTATTAATATTCTGTGCTAAACTATAAAGGATTTTTATCATAGTATGCGTTTTTCAAAAGCATCGTTAACTCGGAGCGTCGGAAGCGTCAGCGTCGGAAGTGTCAGCGTCGGAACAAACGTCGTAACCCAGGGCGGATTTTTCAATGAATATTTAAGAAAAAGCATCGTAACCTCGGAACATCGTAAGCTGGAGCCGTCGTAACCCGGGGACCGCCTGTATATATATATATACATATATATATATATATATATATATATATATATATATATATACATCATTGAGCTACAAATTTCCTTTAATATCTAAATTCACTCTACTTCGGAATTGATATATTTTCATATATGTACCGGGGGAAGGGGAATTTTTTAGTTGATAACCAATTTCGCCCCACATGGGATCGAACCACTGTCCAAGTGGACGGGGACGAAATCAGGACCCAGTGACGCTATCAAGTCAGCTAACAGAGACGCTATAAGTTCATATCGATTCTGACCTTACAAATCACCCTCGAACTCGGTGTATTCGTAATTAGACCTTACAAATCACCCTCGAACTCGAGTTCGAGGGTGATTTGTAAGGTCAGAATCGATATGAACTTATAGCGTCTCTGTTAGCTGACTTGATAGCGTCACTGGGTCCTGATTTCGTCCCCGTCCACTTGGACAGTGGTTCGATCCCATGTGGGGCCGAAATTGTTATCAACTAAAAAATTCCCTTCGGTACATATATGAAAATATATCAATTCCGAAGTAGAGTGAATTTAGATATTAAAGGAAATTGTAGCTCAATGATATATAAATGAATCACGGTTCGATGAATGATTATTCATATAAATTTATAATATATATATAAGATATACAATAATATATAATATATACATAATAGATATATATATACATAATATAAATTAATAATATATATATATATACATATATATATAATATATATATATATATTATATATATATATATATATATCTATATCTATATCTTATATCCTTATATATATATAATACATATATTATAATATATATATATATATATAGATATATATATATACTAATATATCTATATATATATATATATATATATATCGATATATTATATCATACTAATATTATATACTATATATATATCTTATTATATAATATATAATATATATATATATATATATATATAATATATATATATACTATATATATATATAATATATTATACATATTTATATAATACTATTTATATATACCTATATATATTATATTTATATAATATTTATTATATAATTATATATTATATATATATATTAGATATATATATATATATATTATATATGTAAAAAGGAGGAATGTACAGATTCATCATTTTTAACTTCCCATGAGACTGAGTCCGAGCGACAGCTTAAGAAAGCTGATAACTCTTTTCTGGGATGGTGTGACATTAAGATGCTTACGAAGCAGGTCAATGATCGTCCTGTAGTTATGTGCGTTTGAGAGAAGGTGACTTTGAGACCAGTTGAAAGTAGTTTCAGGGCATTGACGAAGAGTGTGAATTCATGTGTACGTGTACAAGCTATGTCCATTCTTAATGGCATGTATTAGCCAGGAACAGGGGAGACGGCTGCTCTGGGGAGAAAAGGCAAGATGCCGGGATAGCTCTGCGAAAGTTATATTTGTTTCAGTGTGTGATATTCCAAGCTGCAATGGGTAAGAATTATTGTGATTTAGCCAAAGGGATGACTTGTTTCTGTTTTTGACATTTTGTAAAGATGTTCATTTTATTTAATCTTTTGACTTTGTCTTTCCAATTGTGTGTGCTCACTAGTGTGTTCTCCTGTCTTTTAAACAGACGGATCTAGTGAGGGGACTAAGTGTCCTAGTGGAGGGAACTATATTTTGGAGAGGAGATAATTGGTGTTTGACTATTACTGATTAAGACTATTATTTCACGGGGGGTTATCTGAGTTAATTGAACTATGAGTTATCATTCTATTAATCATCCTGTAAGAATCTGAATTATTCAGTTAGTACTTTACTTTGAATAAACGTATACTTTTGTAGCTCCGACTCTGATTTGGTGACCTTAGATGATGGAATGGAGGTTGCGAGAGAGAAAGAGAGAGAGAGAGAGAGAGGCTATTGTCAGGGTCTGAGGGAGAGAGAGAGAGAGAGAGAGAGAGGGGAGAAAGTGTTACCAGACTTAGTTCGCCTTCCGCTCTTGGCTAAACGCTTACCAAATATGAGAATAACGGGGGCGATGCTCCCGTTGTTTAGAGTGGTGGCAAGCGGTGGTCGAACGAAAAAGCCTTTTGTGAGATGGGTATCAGCTATAAAATGCTGTTTTCAGAGTGTCTGATTGTGGGAATGTGTTATATTTCAGTTAGTAACTTATGGGGGTTAAGGTGTGTCCATCCGTGGGTATGGTACTGAGCCAGAGAAATTGTACTGGAGTCATCAAATTTGCCCATGGTTATGCCTCGGGCTCGGTTGGGCAGTCAGTCAATCAGAACTGAGATCTTTTGAGTGCGTACTGCTAAGTGTTTTCTCGCCCATAATGCGGAGTCTTTCAAATGGTGTGTGTATTAGCGTGTTTGTAATTGCGCAGATTCCGGGTTTTCTTTCATTGTGAAGTGGTAAGTATTACGGTGTTTTTTTTTTTGTTTTTTTTGAGCCCTGGGTGTTTTTGCATGGTAACACTGCTTCCCGGGCTTTAGATAGTTACGCTATGTGTAAGTTTTAGGTAAATAAAAGGATATCTGGGTGTACATTTGCAACTGAAAAGTGTTTTAATAATTTACTGTATGCGAATTACACCGTTAATATTCGAAATAGGATATTATTATAATCGTTGAATGTAAGATGAATGTCACTATCTAAAGCCCGGGACGCAGTGTTACCATACAAAAACACCACAGGCGGATGGACAGATTGAAAAAAACAGAGTATAGTATACTTCCTAGATGATTTTTTTATTTTTTGTGGTTGAAAACAGGCATATAAATCATATCTTTCATTCCTACTGCTGCCATGAATACATCACGGCTTCATAACTAGATTAGGCCGCCACCATCATCATCCTTTGTACTGCTAATCATCCCGTGGCCAACAGTGAAGCCGACATGGGTAATCTGTATTTAGCAGTTGCAGAATGGACATTTATTATTGTGTCGACTTTTGATGTTGCCGTCAATCCCTTTCAGCATCAACGTTTTTAATTCTATATCCTACAGGCTGATAGAATTGGCCCATTGTTCTCAAATTATTGAGGTCACTTATTTACTTTGATCTATTATCTTGACACACAGGAATGAGTGAGAGGAATCACTACATCTGTACAAGGTGAAAAGTATAAGAGCGCATCCTGACTACAATAAAATGTCACCGAAACACGTCGGTAACTTACCACAGACATATTACACACATGTGAAATACAATTTAAAGACATCTTTAGTTCTAACCAGTGCTTCATACGATTATCTAGTCAAATGTCCGTTCTTCAATGACGTTCATTGGCTTCTTTCCCCCGGTAGCGAATAGGGCTGAAGTGGTCTAACCCTCAAAAATGTGTTTTGGAGTTATTAGCGTGAACTTGTTGCCCGCAGATTCAAAACTTTGTATTGATGTCGAAAATGGCAAAATCGAGCATCCTGCCGGGTTTACCAAGGTCTTAATTAAGTTGCGTCTTTTGGTCCAACAAGAGGTGCAGACTAACTTTAGATCGGGCGGGAAAGTGTTCTAACCCGGAATGGTGATGCAGCCGATGGCCAATCGAGTGTTGTCGAATTAGGTACAGCATTTTTTTAATTAATTTTTTTTTTTTACAGAAATAATCTTATTCCATTCAATCTTTAAAAATGTAAGTAAACCACGACTTTCTAGGGGAAAAAGTAGTGCGGGGAGGGAGTAAATAAAAGTTTCGATCGTAACAATAGGGAAAAGTGGGGGATGTTAAAAAAAAGCAATCAAAATTTATTAAAAGCTCAATGGCATGAAAGATCTAGCCTGAACATTTAATTTGATCTATAATAGCAATAGTACATTGCACAACTTCATTCGGTAGTAATCAGTAATCAACTTTGACCGATAATTACTCGAAGCTAACGTAGGGCGGGCTAGACCACTTTCGCACTAGACGCTATATATGTTGCCGGCATGAGTTTGTGACAGTTCTTGCAATGTGGATGCAACCCAACGCTTACAAAGAATTAACAGCACTGAATAACTGGTGGCTGGTCATAAATTCTCAGGAAAAAATCTCACAGAAGTGTCAATTTTGTAGTGAAAAAAAAATGCACATTAAATTATGGTGGCTTGGGGGTTATTACCTACGTATATATGATATTACAGTCTTTTGTTTGTTTATATGTTAGGTAATCCCCAGCGGATTTGTACTAAACACGCAGCAAAGCTAAATACATACCGGGTTAAAACCCTTGGGGATTACTACCAGAGAGTAATAATGCCACTTATTTCCTGTGACGTTGTGACTTATTTACCTGTGGCTGTTTCCTGTGGATCGTGGGGCTCTAGACAAGGTAGAGAATGTATCGATAACAAGTAATTCGTGTGCAGTGCGTTACGTATTTTATACATATTTCGGATGAGAAAACAGTCTTTACTAGAATGTAACGTTTTTCTGACCATAGAAAGACACGTATTAAACAGTTTATATTAACTTGGGACTGTCCAGTACTGATTAAAAAACCAGGAAGTTTAACTGATAAAATTCAGCAGACATCGTTCTCAAAAACCACAAAGGACTGCATTTGTGTTTTTCGGAATTAATACCCAGACGGGAAGCCTGTTGAAATTAAGTATAATAAAATTCGGCTTAAGACAAACACTTCAGTTATCAAAAAGTAAATCTCTTGAAAAGTGGATAACACAACAGTTACAGAGTCTCCCCCCACCCCAAAAAAGAAAGGAAAAAAAAAAAATACTCCCACACCCTAACTCCCTGTACGGGTCTTCCAACTAAGATTTCGACGAATAACCCTGCCAAAATACATATTTCCATGGCTCTGTACTCTAAGAACGAAGGACAAAAAACGGGACAGCGTTGTCACCACCACTTTAAATGAATGTTTGAAAAATATTAAGTTTCGTGTATTTCATCGCAATAACCTCAACAAAAGGAGTACTGTCGTAGCCATTACAAATGGCGATAGCGTAAGTGATTTATTTTATTGGTCGTCACCTATAGAAGGAAGCCAACTTTTAAAATTTCGATAATGGTTTAAATCAAATTTGACGTTGCTAAACAAGGAAGCCACCTATTTTACCACTACCGATAACTTCTGGCGTTCGCTTATTTAAGGAGTCATGAAATTATCAAACTAACAAATCATAGCAAGATGCCCAGTCGTTGCGAAAAGGAGTTTTACACCGATACTGTTACGTATATCTCTACATGTCATCAGTAGTTCAATGTATACTTTATAGTATTTTCTAGCTCACCAACATTGATTCAGTTGAAAAAAAAGGTAGCCATACAAATATCAATGTAACAGTAAAAGTGAAGAATGCAATCCATATTAAAGGCCAACACATTTCGTAGCAGTTACATGCAATGGAAACCCGCCCTGCCGGAGTTTGCCTTCCTAATATTCTAAGTTCAGCGCGATTAGAAACTATGAACAACCGCGTCCGTATGAATTCCTAAAAGTGTTAAGGCCTATCCACACGACCGGGCCTGATCGGTGGACTTCCCCTCTAACGGGCACACTTGACAGGCAAACCGTCAAATTGTCCGATGGGTCTTTTAGCAAAATCACCATGGTGGTGCCCGATGGCTTGAGCTTCGACCCTGGCAGACGTATGTTAACATGGTGTACCCATAGCAGGCATGTCCTCCACACGTTATATACTCTTGGCACTGTTTATTGTACCGCACTAAACACTACTGGCATCGTCGGGCATGCGCACCTCTCCATCGCCTCACCAGTGTGGACAACATTCACGGGTAAGCCAGAATTTGCCTGTCAACCCCGGAGCACGCCGAACATGCCCGCTCGTGAGGACAAGCCTTTATATATTCATCCCCATGCATACACGTTCACTTTAGCTTACCAGAATGCCGTGTCAATCTTTTCTGGTTTACTTCGTCATATGAAATTTTTTTATTCCTACTAAAATTGTCAGATTTGTTTCTATTGACACCCAATTTGCGCATTTATAATAGTTATTTGGTCAGCATATTAATAAGGAATACTTTTCCCTGAAATAACTACTTTGAGGCAAATCACTTGGTGAATCTCCGTTCTCTCAAAAATACTAGGAGTTTCGAAAACTGGTTAAGTATTAAGAGAAATTCAACGATATACACATTCTTTGAGTAAGTAAAGTTCTGAATGTTTCCTGGAAATTACTAATTTACCATCAGGACAATGAAGAGGTAATTTTCTTAATTTTAAGCGTCGCCTATTCACCACAACTCACTATAACTAGTTAACCTAAACTTGGTCATATTTAAAACTCTGGTCTATTTCTACACATGATCCTGCGTTATTTTACAGCATAATAATATTGGGTTAATCAAAGTCATTTCTGAAGGGACTCAAAACTAGGAATTTGAGATTTGGCAATGACCTACGATAGGCTAATGTAATTTTTTTAATTTGTGCTCATTGCTCAAGTTCCCTGTTACACTTCCAGCAGCTCAGGATTAAAATCCTGATAGACATAAGCAATGGCGATAAATGACTACGTATTAACTATACAGTTACTATTCTAGCAATTAAAATTTAGCTCCAACCAATAAAGAAACTTATCAGGATTACCGGCATTTAAAAATGCTAAATGCAATAATACAATAACGGGAACAACTCCAACCATCACCATAATCTCAAATGGCTTGATTGGTCTATCACCGACAGACGTTGGTCTTCCAGGCAATGTTAAGTGCTCTGCGGATACCAACCATAGAACCATGGGAGGGGTTCCAGGAGCTTGTGTGCAGTTACGTAATTCTAATGGCTAACGTTACTCAATTCTAATTGCTAACTTTTTTTTTCTCAAATTTAGAGAACGGGTCATTTTAACCACTTACAAGACTCCACATTTGAAAGCAAAGCAAAAACTGTATCAAGGAATGAGCAGGTTTCCCGTTTTACCAATTGGATTAAGTTTTATTATTTCTCTTTCATCTACCTTTTTTTATACTCCATTGCCTTAGTAAAATTTCTTGTATTTTAAAGCCTTATTGACACCTGAATGAGGAGAGGTAACCGATTTTTTGGTCCCAATAGTTTACGTATGCATTGTTGATTACTAAAACTGTACCAAATTAATCTAAATTTAAGATTGCCATATGTTAGCAATACCTCACATTAGCTAGTTATTTGATATTAATACAAACTTTTCAATAACTTGAAGATATTAGTAATACCCTACATTATCTCAAAACAATTAGACCTTCATAGAAAGTTAAATCAATGAACAGTATGCCTTATGCATTGCAAGTTATATATTCTTGCGGCAAAGAAAACATTCCAGTAAACTAGACAAGTTATCTAGTAGGATTATTGTTGGATCAAAAGGAAAGTCAAATTAAGCGTAGGGAAATTTTTGTAAACCTTTATTAACAAATCCGGTCAGTTTCTCCAGGTATAAAACTTTTTTAATTACCACCATTATCAATGGACTTACTGGGTCCACTACTGACGATAAATAATAGCAAATCCGTTAAATAACTTTGGTTATGTCAATCAACTGTTGTCGCTATCATGCTGCTCTGAAGGCTGTTTGATGTTACGACTAATACTGCTCTTCATCCCAGCAAAACCTGTAATTATAATTTACAGGTAAAACATTCTTAGTATTTGTTATCTACCAATGCTGTCTTGGAAGCCTAATCAAATATGAATATCCCAACATTTAAGAAAACACTTTAATTACTTTACTGTATAAAAAAAAAAGATTAGTCAATCCTATCAAATATTTTAACTACATAAAAAATAGAAACAGCCTAAAAGCTGCTAAACAAATTTTAAAACTTCAGTTTAAGATATAAAGCACAAATTGAAAAATTAAATTAGGCAACAGTTTAATCAAAATTCGTTGATGAAAACTGAGCAAAATAACAATGGGCAGTTTATCTTGGGATTTTAAAGCAATTAGATTAAACAAAATTTCCTCCCTTAGATTTGTAGTCACCAAGTTCTCACTTAACACCAAACACTTAAATTTAGGTTTGATAGTGTTAGTATAAATAGAAAAAAAATGCAAGCCCTCCCCCCTCTGACGTACAGTGGGCATTGTCTACCGTACGCCAGAGGGGCTCCTCCCCACTTCAGGGGCGGAGGATTAGCTTGCAAGGTGTAACAGGTTTTTCTGAGTATACTAAGATGGGAAAATCTTACCTTTCAGAAAGTTATAGTTACGGATATAGTCCGGCGAAGTGAAGTTTGCAGAATTAATAGTTTGACCAAAATGAAGATGAAGCCTTCATATAGGATCCTAGATCCCGAAAAGACTAATGTTTTGCATATTAACTTTAAAATATCACTATCAAATCGGTATTATCCAATTGTACCAAAAAAAACTGATTTTTTTAGTAATTCAATGTCCAGCAGCTATAAATAAAAATTCACTAGCAATTCTATATCCAGCCGCTACAAAGAAAAATTCACGGTAGATCTACGTATATCACTATTCCGTGGCGGCCTCGACTATGGCAGTTGCGGTTTTTCAATGCAGTTTTACCTCCTTAAGAAGAATAAGTAATATTTATTCTGACGACCGTAATTAACCCCCAGGGGCCAGTACTAAACACTGCAAAATACATTGGACGCCCCAATCCCTAGTGGATGTCGTATCCGCGGTTACGTTCCTTGCAGTCCGTGCGGAACTATTCTTTAGAATTACCAATATGATTGTTAATCTAAGCAACCAGCTTGCCAGAACCGTCTGATTATTTTAGCGTGTTTTGGGAGAGTTGGGCAATTCTAAAGAATAGTTCCGCACAGACCGCAAGGAACGTAACTGCGGATAAGACATCCACTAGGGATTGGGGCGTCCAATGTATTTCGCAGTGTTTAGTACTGGCCTCTGGGGGTTTAATTACAGTCGTCTGAATAATTACTTAAAATTCTTTTTCAGGAGGTAAAACTGCACGGAAAAACCGCAACTGCCATAGTCTAGGCCACCGCGGAATAGTAATATAGATCTACCAAATTCACTAGCAATTCAATAACAGTCCATCTGCTACCAATTAAAATAAAACTAGGAAATCAACATCTTCAGGCTGCTATTAAGAAAAATTAACCACCACTTCAATATCTAATTGCTAAAAAAAAAAAAAACAAAAAAAATAACTATCCTTCTTCTATTGAGAAAAATATAAAAATTCAGTATCTTACAACTACTAAAAAATAATTCACTAGCAATTCAATATCTAGCTGCTAAGAAAAATATACTAGAAACTATATAAACTGCTAAGAAGAATAACTAGAAATTCAATATCCACTTACTGCTACTGTGAAAACTTCACTCAATTCAATATCATCCACCTGCTACTAAGACAAAAATTAACTGGCAATATATCATCCACTTGCTACTAATAAAGATTTCACTTATCAACTGAATATCAACCACTTCTAAGAAAAATATTGCTATTCAATATTCACCTGCTAAGAATATGGTAGTAATTCTAAGCCC
The DNA here is from genome assembly GCF_015104395.2 of Macrobrachium nipponense. NCBI lineage: Eukaryota > Metazoa > Arthropoda > Malacostraca > Decapoda > Palaemonidae > Macrobrachium > Macrobrachium nipponense. The sequence goes on along the minus strand of NC_061100.1, from coordinate 129,205,082 downwards.
GCATTCAGCAGTACAGTAGACTATGGCAGTCAAAGTTTTCCTATGTTATTTTACCTGCTGAACAAGAATGTAAAGTAATATTTTTTCGGTCGACTGTAATTAAACCGTAATGTACCTTTGAAGACAACATGAAGGTACAAGGGGTGCGATGTACCAATGTACAGAGTTCAAAGGTAAATAACATTAGTTACAGTCAACCGGCAAAATATTACCTTAAACTCTTTTAAAATAAGCAAAATAACATAGGAAAACGTCAACTGCCCTAGTCTACTTCAACTGAACAACCTTCGAAGTTTTGGTTCAGGGCCAAAAAACTTAAACCACCGTATTTGAATGCTAGTAGTGGGTGTCAGATACGCGACCAACAGGGAGCCTTATGTCCGGTAAAGGGGGGGGTGGTACTGAGAGAAGAAGGCACAGGTACAAGTTGGTAAAGCCACGCTGGCACATGTGAAATCATTCCCAATAAATATCAACATCAAGAGCACTAAACCTTAGGAACACCAAAACAATTTATATAACAAAATTATGTACATAAAGATTATGAACCTTACCTTAAATGTTACATAAGCACCTTCCTTTGTAAGTAGAGCCTACATTCGTCGACACAATGAGGTCAAAAGGCCCATTTTCTTAAAATGCCATGATTTTGACAATACATACCAACCTTTCATACTGCCCCAAGTAATGGACTGAAAAGTCCTTATAACTAAGGAAACTGTTAACACAAGTACTGGGTAGAGTAGAGTTGGTAATGGGCCTGGAGGAGCAGGAGGTGCCAGGGAATGATTAGGCCATCGTGGTCGGTTGATGACAAATTAAATGCACTGGCCGGCAAGTATTTACAGAAGGAAGTTGCAGGGGGGGGGGGGGGGGGGGGGGGGGGGGGGGGGGGCAGGGTAGCGCGAAAAGAGTAGGGAGGATGGGGTGGGGGTAAATGTTTAAGATTGTGAAAAAAAATGAACACGTGTAATATATATACACTACACTGTTTTACACATCTGGCACTTTAAGTATAAATTATCAAGTACAAGTCAAGAGGCCATTTTAGTGAATGAATGGAATATTATCAATTTTCAAGGATCAGAGTGGCCAGTTCTGGGGTAGGGTGGCCATTTCCAAATTCCCAAAAGGAAGGACAATTTTTTTCCCTTCACCAGTTTTTAACCTAAATTAAACTTGATTATTGAGGAGTTGAGATGATATATATACTATATTATAATATATATATATGTATATATAGATATATATATATATATATATATATAGTTATATATATATATATATAATAATAATTAGATATATCATATATATATATGTACAACTTGACTCGAGTGTTTTAATGTCAAATAGTGTATGAATAATGAACTGAAATTAATTAATATTGAATTTTATTCATGATTGAACAATTCATTACATAACTGGGGAGAAAAAATTAACATTATTTCAGAAAGTAAAGGAATTAGCAATCTAATGTTAGTATTTTGCCCCTTTCCTTGCCATCTCTAAGAGTTTTCTGTTGGCTAGAAGTCTTTTGTACATGGCTGGGCAGATACAAGTACACTGAGGCTCCATGCCTAGTGTTCCTAACTGTGCCAACAGCCGCTATATGAAATTATTGGCCTAATGAAAAAAAAATCAATGGTTATTTTGACCATCAATTCTCATTGTTTTAGTATATGTATTCATATTTATTTATATCTTTAGTATTAATATTTTTATATATAGGGATTTTGACAGAGGAAAAATCTATTTCTGGGCGAGAGACCTGTGCCGCCCAGTGAAATGCTCCTTATAGCATCATTTCTAAGGTATAAAACTGCTATATATACCAGAGAAAAAAGTTGCATGGAATGCCGGGCATATGCCTAGCTCGCTCACCCATATAGTGTCGGTATAGTAACTGGGGCGTGAAAAACCACTCTCAGAGGTCTCTTACCAATTAGATATCTCCTCTCCCAACATCCCCCGTTACTACGAGGTGCCGTTCTACATCCCACTACTGCCCGCCACCCCTCTACCACCCATGCGTACCTAAACATTCCTCATAGCATCCCAAGCTTGGACCAGTCTAGGGTGAGGAAAAACAAGGGTGGGTTCACTGGGCAGCACAGGTCTCTCGCCCAGAAATAGATTTTTCCTCTGTCAAAATCCCCTTTCTGGGCTCAACCTGTGCCGCCCCGTGAAATAGTAACAGAATTGGTCCAATAGCTTGTAATTAGTTACCTGAAAAGGAATAGAATAAAAACTAGGATATATAAAGAAGGAACTTTAATACCGTATCAAAATATATAATCTAATACAAACTGACATAAAAGTAATCAGTTATCAAAAACTTATTCAGGAAAAACATTTCCAAAAGAAAATAAAGTTGTCTACTAGTAACCTTTATACAAGACAAATATACATACTATACTGGTACTCAAAAGGAGGGGTCCAAGAATTTCTTGGAAACCATCAAAAGATATCACAATATATCTTAATACTATACAATTTACATCCAATAAACTAAATGTTGAGTACCGGAACAGGTTAATTACAATACAGGCGAGTACCAAATCTAATTTAATTACAGGTGAGTAACAAGGCTAAGGCAGGGACAATAAATGAGGCAGGTAGGGGAGAAAGGAAGGTAAGGAATACTAATGAATTAACTTCTTAACATGGTTCTGATATATCAGGAGGAACTACATTTCCTGTTGCCACTGTTGCAAATTTTAGGGCTTCCAAGGATTTTAAGTAATGGCGTTTAAATACTAATGGTGATTTCCCACAACCTGTATAAACTTTTTTAAATACTTCAAAATTCATATGGTGAAAATAATTAACTGACATGGCTACTGCTCGAATATCATGAGCATGTGGAATTGATTCTGGATTAGCTTGTTTGATAAAATAAAGAATCTGCTGTCTAATTCCTTTTAAGGAAATGTTTCCTCCATTTTCTCCAATAAATAAAGGGCCTGAAGACTTATTAGAAGTTCTGTTCAGATAAGCTTTCAAAGCGTTAACTGGACATAAGGATGGATCCTGTGGAAGTGGGACAATCCTCCACGGTGACCATCGGTTCTGTGGATCCTCATTCTTTGCTAAAAATCTCTTGTCTGGAAAGATTTGTACTTCCCCAGATGCGAGAAAAACAATATGATTCGGTTCTCTAGATAATGCTGAAAGCTCAGATATTCTGGCTCCAGATGCTAAACTTACCAAAAATAAAGTTTTTCTAAACAGTGTTATGTATGAACATGAATCATTATTGGTTTCAGAGGCCAGTTTAAGAACATCATTTAAAAACCAGGAAACTGTGTGGGAGCGGGTTACTGGTTTTAGTCTGGCGCAAGCTTTTGGAATTGATGAAAAATATGAATCTGTAAGATTAATATTAAACCCAATCTGAAATATCTTCTTCAAGGCAGATTTAATTGTTGTAATTGTATTAGCTGCTAATCCCGTTTCAAACAGGGTCCTAAAAAAGGTAAATGCTAAGTTCCGAGTCATTGCTCTAACCTTAGAATCTCTTAAGAACTTTCCCAGTTTTCTTACAGCTGAATCATATTGACGAAGGGTTGAGTCTCTTTTATCTGACTCTAGAAACAAGGTATTTAGAGGATCAATGTTAGCATCTCTTTGTGCTGCAAATTTCATAAAGTCCATAAAGTTAGGGCACTCCGAATTCTTGAGGAAGCTAACACACTGCGAGTTTGTACTACCTGTGTCAACTTGGGATCTGGGATCCGCCGAGGGAGGAGTCCTAGTTCTACCATCAGAGGAAACCAATTGCTCTTGGGCCAATTGGGGGCTACCAGAGCTATCTGACCTTTGAAAGTCCTGAGTTTGTCTAGTACTTTCATTAACATGTTTATCAGAGGGAACAGATAAATTCTTTGCCAGGTGTTCCAATCTATGGACATGGCGTCCGTGGCATAGGCCAGAGGGTCCAGGTTGGGAGCAACATAACATTTTAGTTTGTTGTTGGATTCCGTGGCGAATAGGTCCACCTGAAGGTTCGGAATCTGTTGACAAATCCAATTGAATGAATCTTTGTCCAATGACCATTCCGACTCTAGCGGAGTTGTCCTTGAAAGTGCGTCTGCTACCACATTTCTCACTCCTGCCAGGTGTACAGCTGACAGGTGCCATTGGTTTCTTGTTGCAATCGTAAAGATTGCTATCATCACATGATTTATGTGACTTGATTTGGATCCCCCTCTGTTTAAGCAATGGACTATTACTTCGTTGTCCAGAATTAATCTGATGTGTTGCTTCTTTGCCGGGGCTAGTTTCTTCAGAGTTAAGAATACGGCCATGGCTTCCAATATGTTGATGTGGAGTTGACGCAACGTTACTGACCACAAACCTTGGACTTTTTCGTATTGGGAGTAACCTCCCCAACCGCTTAGAGAGGCGTCTGTGTGTATTACCAACATTGGTGGTGGAAATCGTAGGGGAATCGATTTTGCCAGATTCTTGGCCTTGGTCCAAGGTAGCAATCTTTTCTTTAGTATTTGTGGGATTAGAGATATTTTGTCTCGTTTCCTCTTGTTCGCCTTGGATCGCCATACCCGATTTATATCTTTCAGTTTTGCCTTTAGTAATGTGTCTGTTACTGATGCAAACTGAAGTGAGCCTAGAATTCCTTCTTGTCTTCTCCTGGACGTTAATTTGTCCTTGAGAAAACTTTTTGTTTTCTTTGCTATTTCTTTCCTTTTTGTTGAGGGAAGAGATAGTCTGTGTGTGATTAGGTTCCATTGCAGTCCTAACCATTGGAAACGTGCTGCTGGAGTAAGACGGGACTTCTTGAGGTTTATTTTGAAACCTAAGGGTTCCAAAAATTTTATGACTGTTTGTCGCCTTTACGCAATCCTCTGCATTGCTGGCCCATATAAGCCAATCGTCTAGATAGGCCACTAACTGTATTCCTCGAGTTCTCAGCTCTTGGACTACTGTCTCTGCCAGCTTCGTAAATATCCTGGGCGCTATACTGAGTCCGAATGGCATCACTTTGAATGAGTATGCCCTTCTGCCTAGTTTGAATCCTAGAAAGGGACGAAAATGCCTTGCTATCGGAACATGATAGTAAGCGTCTGTAAGATCTATAGAGGTGGTGACGGCCCCACGGGGAAGTAAGGTCCGCACCTGCGAGATAGTCAACATATGGAACTTGTCGCATCGAATGTAAGTATTCAGATGTGACAAATCTAGAATCACCCTTCTTTGTTCTGAATCTTTCTTTGGCACGCTGAACAAGCGTCCTTGAAATTTCAAAGATCTTACTTCTTTTATTGCATTCTTTTGCAAAAGATCTTTGGTGTATAGGTCTAGTTCTGCCGATGGAGCTTGATGAAAACTGGTTAGTGGAGGGGGCCCTTTTATCCAACTCCACCCCAGACCCTTGGATACTATGCTGGAAGCCCACTTGCTGAACCTCCACCGGCTCCGAAATTTGTATAGTCTTCCCCCTACCTGAGATGTCTCAATGGTTTGAAGAGGGTCTGTTTCCTCGTCTGCCCCTGTATCCTCTGCCTCTTGTTGAAGTCCTTCCACCTCTATTATGAAAGTTACCTCTGGCGTACCTATTGTACCCATAGAACACTCATTGTGTCTCAAAGGAGGGGTTAAAAGCTGGAGAAGGAGCTTGATGTTGAGGAGGCTGAGTCATCCAAACGTATTGTTGTTGTTGGGGTTGGGATTTAGACGAAAACGGCCGAGTCCCTTGAGGTACAGGAATCGTCGTCTGAACGACAGCTTGGGGTTGTGGAGTCTGGTATGATATGAAGTTCCTAAACCTCTTCCTGCCTCTTGTCTGATTTCCTGATTGTTCATATTTCCGTTTTGGCATCAGGCCCCAACGAACTTTGAGACTTTGATTGACCCTAGCAGCCTCACCTAAGACACTGTTAACAATGTCTTCCGGGAATAAGTCTGACCCCAAATTGAGGCTTTAATCAGTTTATTTGGCTCATGCCTTATTGTAGCTTCTTAAAGCACATGCTTTCTGCAATTACGGTGTGCTACAGCAAAGTCATAGGCATCACTTTGAAGTGTGAGGAGGAGAGACTTGGTAAGGATCTTGAACAATGACTCGTCTTGGTATACCAGTGAAGCCATTTCTGCCATTGTAGCGGAGTTGATTGATCTACTTAACCGAGTACAAGCCTCATACTCGATTCTGACCAAGGATTCTGGGAGTCTCGGAAGTTTGTCACTGAACTGTGTAGAGGCACAGTCAATGTTCAGTTTCCCTGTGGTGAAAGTTGCTGGGGCGTCAACCCAGCATTCATGATCTCCTGGAAAAAGTAGAGAAGTCAACTCCGTCTCTCTTAGTTGTGGCATGGGAAACCGGATCAAAGGAAGGTTCTGAAGCCTTAGATTTGGAGCTCCTTGATCTCGACCCGTGATGTAGGGGAGTAGCTGCTACCGGAATCTCCGAAGACTTAGATGCATTTAATGACTTGGTAAGTCTCGGTAACCTAGATGGTTTACTTGGCTTAGATAAGGCCTTCCTCAAGTGTTTGACTTTTGGTATTACTGAGCCTGGTTTGTCCCCAACCAGGGTCTTTGCAGTAAACCCTTGAAAAGAAGCATGAGAAGATGTTAAAGATGGTGCAGGGCTAAGAACAGGAATCTTAGACCGCACACTACTTGCCCCACTTACCTCCCTACCTTGATCGCTGGCATCCAGAACCATTGGTTCTATGTCAAGGCTGATGGCCGCCACGTCTTCCAACACTTCTTCCCCTAGTCCCTCAAGATCTTCAGGCAAGGACTGCGTGTCTTCCCTTATCTTGGCAATAATGGGTGCAGCCACTTCCTTGGGAACTGCCGCTGACATCTTGGCATTTGGGTAGAGGAGATTGCATAACTCCTCTGATAGAATATAAGGTTTCTTAGCCTTAACGTTACGGCCGAATCCACCAACCCAGATCTTGAGGGTTGAAAGAGATGTGTTCTTGACAGCCTGTGGGGTCTGAAAAAGAAGTACTAATTAGGATTATCACTTTCTTAAAACTAAAGAGAATAATTTGTTCACTTCTTGAACGCCATATCTCATAATTAGTAATGAAATATCTAAGTGCGTACTCACCGAGTCAGAGGTTATATCGGCAAAAAGCCCATAACAGATCTCACATGCATCCGGATGCCAGACGATGAGGTCATCGACCTGTACGGCGCAGGGTGCATGGGACCTGCAAACCTCATGTCCACACCTTTGCTGAAGGACAGCTGCGCAAGCTGTCATCTGACAACGCACCACCTGTAAGGTAAATTGATACATAAGTATTCAATTTGTATATATAAACTACCGGAAGCCCCGGATTATTTATTGTAATCTTAAATTATAACATATATAGTAAAAATAGACTTCTGTATACTAAATCTTAACATATACAGCTCGGTCATTTAGTCTATGAATCTTTCTATGAATCTTCGTATTTATCCGCCTGCTCCGGGAAACTAAATCCACTTAAGGAAAAAATATTCTCCAATGATTGTATCGCTACCAAGGTAGACGTATACCAAAAGGTGTTGAGCGGCGGATATCGGTTACGTAGTCTGTCCGCCTGCTCCGAAATTTCGTGCATAGTAAACAAGAGAATATAAGATTTTGTAGGCTACATCTGTACGCCTCTTCCGGGATCGACCGACAAAATTCTATTTGAGTGTAATCTACGATATCAGAACAGGGTGAGATACCTGAATCTGAAATACACTAAAATATTAGTGTGTAGAACTATTCCGGTTGTAACGGAATCAAAATAATGCGGCGGAAACCCGAAAGGGGAGACTGAGTGTACGCATAAGTTGCTCTATCCGGTGCGTTCGGAAGCCAATCGAAACCAGCTAGAAAAGCGTCACTGTCCTAACTCATGGTATGACCATATCGCTACATATTTCGTCGCTCCCGATATAGACTATAACTAAAGCCTAAAAGTAACCTGAATCGTGTGATAAAAGGTATCTCCCCGAAGGGGTACTAGGCGGGAGCGGCAGAGCGAACTGGTTCGTCGCGATCAAGTGGACCATATGACCGGTCAGGTGGGACATCCCTACCGATGATAAAGATCCAATTGAACCACGAGATATGTAGCTTACAAAACTAAATGACCCAAATTAAAGTGAATAATAGATAATTAGGTAATAATGGCACACAACGAATATAATATAATATTAAGCTAGACAAAAATTAAGCCGAGCGAGAATAGCCTAGGTCTCCAACATCGGGTGAGATACCGATATGGTCAGGTAGGCTATATCAATCATATTATCTCTACGAAATCGGGTGATTGCCGATTTAAGATGCAAAGATAAATTACGCTCAAAAGTTGTCAAACCAGGGGAAACTCCCTAAAGTAGGATATGACTCGAACATGTAATGCTCGGACCGTAGCCCAGTGTATGCCAAATCACTAAATATCTAAAACCCACGTAAACATTGTATAAAAATTATACAAAATATTAAAAGTGCATTTATTTCCATATGTCTAGGACAAAAAATGATTGCAATTAGTATGAGGAACTAATGGTCAATCAACATGTAAACAAAGCTCCGTGAAGTAGCGACATCAAAATGGCCGACTGGGAAGGATATCTACGATCCTTGATCAAGATCATATTCTCGTAGTAAATACCTACGATAAAGAGAACACAACTTCAGTGCATAGCACAACCAATAGTAGTACTCAACTTAGTAGTGGAAGCTTCCAGGAGGTCCGACATTATGAAAATCAAGCACAATAAATCAACAAACGAAAAACAGTAGTACTTCGTACGATGCTATTGAAAGAAAGGTTTAGGTACGCATGGGTGGTAGAGGGGTGGCGGGCAGTAGTGGGATGTAGAACAGCACCTCGTAGTAACGGGGGATGTTGGGAGAGGAGATAACTAATTGGTAAGAGACCTCTGAGAGTGGTTTTTCACGCCCCAGTTACTATACCGACACCCTATATGGGTGAGCGAGCTAGGCATATGCCCGGCATTCCATGCAACTTTTTTCTCTGGTATATATAGCAGTTTTATACCTTAGAAATGATGCTATAAGGAGCATTTCACGGGGCGGCACAGGTTGGAGCCCAGTATAAATATATATATATATATATAATATATATATATATATATATAGATATATATATATATAATAATTTTTAGACAGACCCAAAAAGCAGGACAAATTAGCGTCCTTCTTAAGGTGAAGCAGGACAGAGGACAGAATGCTCAAAAACAGGACTGTCCTTCCTACAGCAGGACGTCTGGCCACCCTATTCAGGGGGTAATTGAACTTAACAAGAAGTGTTGAGAAAAATTGTGTAACCTGATTGGTGATGCTCTGCCCCCATACCCTCCCTTAAAGAAAGTTAAAGCAAGAGTAACTTATAGGTTAGTATATTAACCTAACCTAGTAGAAAGTGTTACCCGACTGGGAGGGATCTGGTCCTCCATACCCCCCTTAGGGAAAGCAATCTTAGAAGTGTAACATATAGGTAACGATACTAACCTAACGGGCCTGCCCTCATTTGTAACATAATATTGTAAGATATATAGGACAACATTATAAAGTGAGAACAAGTCAGTGCACATATTAAACAATACGATGATAAAGAGAACTGAAATGAAAGCTTGAAATAATATACACAATTACGAAACAAATGAGGAAAAGGAATATATGTAACAATGCATGAATCCCCCAAAAACCTCTTATCGCAATGTAGGGTTAATAACGTAACATGATTAGTTAAATACATGTAACACGCCCACAAAACCCCCATCATTTATTTACTTAGGAAGTTTGTGTCTGAAACAAAAGCTGCCTTATATTACGGCGCATGCGCAGTAGGATTGGCGCATGCGTAGTAGGGTTCGGCATCGTAATATTGGTATAATAATAGAAGGATTTCTGCTATGTAACTGCTCCATTACCGGTTTATTTATCGCTTTATTTCAGCTCGTATTTAGTGTTCCAAATGTCATAAATAAGAGCAAATAACAATACGTCAAAACTTTCCCCCAAGTGTTTCACCCCATCCAGAACCCCGTATTACCATCGGTCCCCCTTACCGCAAAATAGAGCTAAAAGGTAAATTACAGGTTAATTACAGCCGGCCGAAAAAATATTACTTTAAATTCTTGTTCAGGAGGTAAAACTATAAAAAGCGTCAACTGGCACAGCCTAGTTCGCCGCGGTATAAGGGCTTAGGTCTACTAGAATATCTTAATTATTCAGCTGCTATAAGTAAAATAGCATTGGTAATTGAATATCAGCCACCTGCTACCAAAAAAAATTTCATTAGTACTTCAACTTCACCTAGCTGCTGGTAATTAAATATCCATCTGGCATCAAGTAAAGTAATACAAGTACTTCAATATTACACAATAGCTACTTACTATAATATCACTAGCAATTCATCATCATCCAGCAGATAATTATAATATCACTGGTAATTCAATATCCAGCTGTTAACTAAAGCATCACTGGGAAGTCTTATCATCCAGTTGCTACTTAAATATTAAATCTTAACCAAACATCATCCAGCTGCTGTTAAACACTAACTTAATACTTACAAAATTAAATACCATCCAGGTGCCAATAAATATTAAAACCAGGAATTCAATATTATCCAGCTGCTATTAAATATAAATAACTATATTACAAATAATTAAATATAAACCAGCTGCTAATAAAATATCAATATTAGCCACCATCATCCACAAAGTACTTAAAAAAGAAAATTCAATATTACCCAGTTGTCACTCGAGCTTTTTAACAGTTACCAACCTTATCAACGACGCCCACCAGTGTCCATAGAGAACCGCCATCGAAATAGGAAAGCTACGTCCAACTCCCGAGAAATTTTACTGCTTCACCACAAAACCAAACTTTCAAACTGACCAGTTCTCTCACTGTCTTCTTAACGAAATATTTTCCTTCAGGAACCAAGAAGGAAAGGACCCGAAAATATTCTCTGGCCTTTCTGCCGTTTGTTCAACGACCGGTGGATGGCACTGACGACGACAATGCATTTCTTTTTAATAAGAGCAGTTTACTACAGCGGATGATGAATTATCACAAAAGATACTTAAGTAAATTACAAATAGGAAGAGGATATATTATATATATATATAAATATATATATATATATATATATATATATATATATATATATATATGTATATAGATATAGATATAGATAATATATATATATATATATATATATATATATATATATAGATATATTATAATATATATTATATTATATTATATATATATATATATATTAGTTATATAATATAATATAATATATATATAGATGATAGATATAGAGAAGAGAGAGAGAGAGAGAGAGAGAGAGAGAGAGAGAGACTAAGAAAGAGAGGGAGAGAAAGACTAAGAGAGAGAGAGAGAGAGAGAGATATTAGGAGGTAATTAAACCCCCTTAGGAAAAAATGGTCTGCAGAACCTAGGTTTTCATTCGCCGAACCCAATTCAAAACTACCCACTTTATCTACCCGTCTTGTCAGGTGATTTCCAATTAAGCTCACCAATGCAAGCAGCGATACTCCTCCGGAAATAGTTAATTAAGTACAAATACTGACTTACTTATTCTAATTACTTTTTCTATTGGTACTAGAAGTTCCAGTCCACACAGACACTCGCATATTGCTAAGAGGTCCTACATTTGTTACGACGCATTTATTGAAATTTTTGTCTAAAGTACCAAAGCGGTGTATATAGTAGTATGCACAACTTACATGGATGTAACTCTCTTTATCGCACCTTTATCAGAAGCAGCATCGCATATATAAAGACTCCAGAGAAATGTACTTTTATCCTCACGTTCCCTCTCTCCGTTTGTCTTCGGCTGTGTCATGTACTCAAAGCGTGTCTGACCATCGCATGTGTGTGTGCGTGAGAATAAGTTGGTTGCGTGTCTCCCTCTCGTAACAAAAGGAAAATTTTGCCACGTTTGCTGTGAGAAAATAAGTTAGAAACTGTTGCAGAGAACAGCCACTAACGGCCAAACTAAAGACCAGATTTCTCATACCTGTCTGAAAATGTATTTTCGTTTTAAAGGCGGTGTAATAGTATGCCAGAAACTTAAGCCTTTACCGTTCTCTTATTTATATATTGGATTTTCATATCTTCGGTATTTACCGGTTATCAATAAATTCCACTTTCGTGACTTGGAAAGCGGCGTCTCTCTGCAAAATAACATTTGAAGAATACTTCGAACGGACTAGTCACAGTAAATTAAGACTGTGGTTTTAGGCATTTCCGAACAGGCGGATATTATTAATTAATGGGATTATGTGTTTTCCTTTCTCACGAATTTAATGCCTTGTTCGTCGACAAACGAAATTATTTTGCTGCCAAAATATTCAGCTTTGGGGTTTTGTTCATTTTGCCTCTCGGAGGGTAGAAGATTTTACTAAATATATTGCTCTCTGCTTCCTTTGTTTAATGCTTCTACGTCAAAAAACAAAATGGAACTTTGCATGCACTTTTCCTAACATTCGTTTTATGCCAGACCAGTCACTCGCTTCTATAGTACATAACTATCCACAAGCTTCGCTTTCGTTGGATTTTGAATTATATTATATATATATATATATATATTTTATATATATATTATATATATAGATATATATATATTATATATATATATATATATATATATACATTTCAATTAACGCTCAGGGGAGGGGACATGCTGATGAGAACCTCCTCACTAAGATTAGAGAATGTTATGCGGACGGAAAAGTCCATATGGAAACAGAAGAAATAAACCACAACATATTTCACCCTCAGTAATACTGCCGACGTATATTAAAGCGGTCTATTTCTTCTCTTTGTTGGGTTCATGAAGAAGCCTGCAATCCGTCAGCGTGGGAGTAAAACGGCAAAGGATAACGAAATGCTCTCATTTCAATGCCAGCAGATTTATATTACACATCGTATCTAGCTTCAATAAGCACTGCGGCGCACTTGATCATGCCGGTGGTGGGGAGGGAAGAGTTTGTTACGAGGCCAGAACTGGAAATCAAAGCCAATAAAACGGCCATTCCTGTCTTCCGAAGTCTTGATGGTCTACTGCTGACCGTGGATATCACAATCTTCGGAATTCTTTTACATGCCAGCTATGATATCCCAGTTACTCTCTCTCTCTCTCCCATCTGAACAATGAATTCTAACCAAGAATCCTAAACAACTCAGCCTCTGAAGCCGTTCCAGACATCGGGGAAAAAAGTTCATTCAACAGAGAGCCATTCAACTATTGTTTTGTGTTCTTAATAATCATGGAATAAAGGTCCACCTCCCGAGGTTAATGGGTGAACATGTTCGTTCTTTTTCTTCGTTGTTGTTTTTACGCATTTAGTGATTTTCTGGAGGGTTCTTACAAACAATTGTGGGGCTAGTGTGGGCCTCAGGGCTCTGGTCACGCAGCAGAGACCTATAAATAATGCAAATAAACCCTTTCTAATTGCATTTTCTACGTTGATGATAACTGGAACCATTCTCTGAAAAATTGAGACTTCCAAGATTTTATTTGAGTGGAGTGATTGTGCAGATGATGGAAAAGATTGTGTTTAGGGGCTATTTACCAGATGTAAACATTTATGGTAACCATTAACGCATGCTGTGAATATGTATATATAATAATTATAGTCGAAGAATCTTAGGCCGATAACAGGAATTGAATTCACCTTCCTGGGAGTGAAATATCCAGCCTGAAGCATTTTTGCTGAAATATGTCTTAAGGTAGGTTTACATCTACGCACTTTTGTGTTGCAAGCTGTTACAGCATGGGACCGCAGGAAACCACACGAAAGCGCGCCAACTCGCTGGCGCGGACCGTTAAAGCCGCACGACACGGCCCGGATTTGAAATCATTTCAAATTTCTGCGCAGCGTCTGGCGTCGTGATGAAGTCGCACGAAGACGTAAGCGGTGTGGCGCGGCGCCGCAACAAAAGAGGTAAGAACCCGCACGGTGCCGTGCCACACCGCACGTGGTATGATGTGGTGCGACGTCGTACCACCCGCGAGGGAGTGTTACGGCGCCGTGCGGTGCCCTTACAGCGCCGTCATAACCGATTAATACATGGCATGCACATGTTGCTGGGCGTGCGGCGTGAGTGCGGCGTGTTACGGGGTCTCCCTAGGTCGATTGGATGGAAGGTTGCCGCGCACTCTGGGGAGGATAAAATGGGCCTGACTGACCAGGGGGGCATCATTCGCGCTCTGACAGCCTGTTGACACGGATACCCAGCCACTCTGTGACCCAGCCACTCTAACCCAGCGACGCTCACCCAGCCACGGTCACCCCCAGGCCTACCCAGCAGTCCCAGGACACCCCGAATCAATGGAGTGATATTAAGAAATTTTTAAATAAATAGAATGTTACTTTTTTAATAATAAATAATTTTTTAGTTATTCTCGTGATATTAAATGATTTTGTACATTTTATAACATTCATAATGTTTCTTTTTGTAATAAATATGTTGAAATGCTGACTTGCATTTACATTTTCCTTATTGATGCTTAATTCATGTCATGACGATATACATGATGATATGATTGGGTGAAATGAAATTGAATAATGAAAAAGCATGGCCATAAAGAATAATAACATGAAGAAGTATAACAGGAAATATAAAATGAAATATATGTGAAATATGAAATGAATAGAACTCGGAAAATAACTTGAACTATAAAATCCAATTGAATAATGAAAGAGCATGGCCATAAAGAATAATAACATGAAGAAATATAAC
>NC_061100.1:129159028-129189815 GCF_015104395.2 Macrobrachium nipponense | reverse complement strand
ATTATGTCTCTTTTTGGCAAATTTTGTTTCTTTCATAGTATATATTTTGTCAATAAAAGTACTTTCTATCGAAACTGTTCCCTTTGCAATAGTCTCAACAGAGAGAGAGAGAGAGAGAGAGAGAGAGAGAGAGAGAGAAATAGTTATATGTCTTGCATTTTAATAGAAGGTATGCCAGTGTATCCAATTATACAAAAAAGTACAATCGAGGTTTCCAAAAAAAATGCAGTTACAAAGCACATCAATTTCCTTTTCATTTGGAGCACTGCATTCGTGAACTCCACTGTAAATGTTATTTAATCCTCCAGGTCATGTAGAGAAGAGGAGCAGGGAGTTGTCCTTGGCTAAGAACAAGACCAGGTCGATCTAATTAGGAACCTGATTTTGGGACCCTTCCCCTCAGAGGCTTCGGGGAATATAGAGGAGCAGTTGGAGTAAAGGAGCCCCATGGGATAATAGAGCCCCCCCCCCCCCCCCCCCCCCCCCCCCCCACCCCCCCTAATACCCCCCCCCACCCCCTCCACCCCCCCCCCCCCCCCCCCCCCCCCCCCTTAAGCCCCCCCCCCCAGCTTCCCCCGCCCCCCGAACCCCCCCCCCCCCCCCGCCCCCCCCCCCAGCCCCCCCAAGGGGGGCGTGGCTACCCCCCCTCCCCCCTCCTGATAAGCTCATGGTACGTACGTGAGGCCTAAAAGGGGCGGGGCAACCCCCCAAACCCCCAAAAGGGGCGTGGCCAACCTGACCCCATATAGGACTTCCACTAGTCTGGGGGGCGTGGCCACCCCCCTGACCCCATATAGACTCCACCATTATGGGGGGCGTTCGCCCACCACCCCTGACCCCAAATTGACTCCATTTGTATTGTAAGCTCATGTACGTACATGAGCCCATAATTGACTCAATTTGTCTTACTAGCTCATGTGCGTACATGAGCTCATATTAGGGGGCGTGGCCCCCCCTAACCCCAAATAGACTCCACTTGTCTTATAAGCTGATATACGTAGATGAGGTGTAAAAGGGGGTGTGGCTACCCTTGACCCCAAATCGACTCCACATTATTGATGAGCTCATGTACGTACATTAGGTCGAAAAGGGGGCGTGGCCTCCTGTAACTCTACGGGAATAAAACCAACATTTCAACCCGCCACCACCGACCCCAAATTGACTCCACTGTTCTACACCTGTGACGTCACGTAACTCTAGGGGAATAAAACCATATTTTATTCAACTCCGACCCCCCGAAATTGACGTCCACCCTTTCCTACCCCCCTGTGACGTCAGGTAACTCTCCGGGTAATAAAAAAAAATCCTTTCACCCCCGCCCACAAATTGACTCCAAACCTTTCCTCCCCCTTGGGACGTCACATAACATTTCGGAATAAAACCCAACATTCACCTCCCCCCACCCCCAATTGACTCCACTTTTCTACCCCTAACGTCATGTAACTCTACGGGAATAAAACTTGACCCCCACCCGACCCCAAATAGACCAGTTCACTGTTTTTGCGACTCATGTCCCCTTTAATTGTTTCAAAGTAAGCGGACGTTTACCTCATCCTCCTCCTATAAAATCTCTAAATTTATATATGCACATTGCGAATATACTCTCTCTCTCTCTCTCTCGTCCCTCCCTCCCTCCCTCTCCCTCTCTCTCAGCCGTTAATTTTGTTTTATATACTATATATATATATATATATATATATATATATATATATATATATATATATATATATAGATATATATATATATATATATATATACAGCTGCTTAGATATTCAGAGTATCATGATAAAAGGATATTTGGCGGACTGACTTCATCCACATGTGATACATTTTTGTTTATTTATTATACGAGTTTGAAAGAGGTTTGAAAAATCAAATTACAGACGGAATTGTTATTTATATTTGAACCATTCTAAATACAGGGGAATTAATTAATATTCCATACAAGAGTACATACCATTAGAAAACAAAAAAACTGTACAAACACGAACGCGATAATATATGCATTCCCTTTTTCAAAAACAAAACAATACTTCAACGAAACATACTGGCTACTATATATTTTCTAACCTGTTCCTTCACATCAAAGCCCTAGTATATACCACAAACATCTTCTCCAGCACTTTCCCGACCGTGTATCAAAGACAACGTTTCATCTAAAACCTCAAAGCTTTTAAATTTAGCTAACAAGTTTTTCATATATAAATCTTCCACACACCTTTCCATCCAACAGGATAAATTCCTTTTTCATTATAGCCACGCAACATATTTTCCCAATTTGCTCATTTCATCACTGAATGTAGCTAACACAGGTAAATATTGATTCAACCAAGTCGTATTAACTAGTCCGCTTTGACCAATGCCAGCGGGAAAGATAACATATTTGACATAGTCATACGATGATTTAAATAATTCTTCCTTCAATTTCTTGACCGAAAAAAAAAGTGATTGAACCTCATCTGTTTGCTATCTCTGCCCAAACGATCTGCGTGATCTTCATCTTTGGAATAAGCCACGCTCTTTTGCGCGTATTCATTATCTTCAATTGGAGCGCCGATACCGTATTGGGTTAATAAGGTAGCTATGGTGGGTAGATCAACTTCTTCGTCGCCTTCCCAAGATGTGATATTTGTTCACGTCTTGATGTGACAATCCTTCAAGAGATAATGAACTACGAAAGTCCCGCTACCCAAGACCCCTTTATCACAATCACTGATTACAAACCTGTTGTGACGAAGCATCAAGCCTCTCCCAGCAATGATTCAGACTAACATGAATAAGCAAGTCTTATCATTCCCTCACGCCGAAGGTCATCCACACATGACTCATTTTATCAAAATCAGTATCACGTGACTAAACAGCTCCGGTATCATTGTTCCTAAAATGTTAATAAGCCACCCACACACTCCCCATCTTGTAATTTGCATGTCCCGCCCTCACCTTCCCACCCCCTCCTCCTCCTCCTCTTCCTCCTCCTCCCTTTTTCCCCATATTTTGCCACGTTTCGATTTGTTTTTTAATGGCTATATTCCTTAACATCCAATCTTTAACCCCCGCCATTTCAATGAAGTAGCGATAATTCGAAATATTATCAACGTGGGTTTTTTTTATTCCTTGAAATTCTCGAGCTTATATCTAAAATATTATAACCTGCGAGCGGATGAGTTAAATCTCCTTCTTCATTCCATTCAACCGTGTTAGAATCTTGTAAGTGCTTAACAAAAGCCGTAACGTATGACTTTTGAGGTTCTTTAAAAAATATGGAATAATACTGTTAAAATCGGGATTGCTCTTTTTTGCGAGTCTGTCCCCTTTAATTGGTTTTCAATGTAATGGGGGCGTTTACCACCTCCCCTCCAGTCACTGCACCTACATTTTCTTTAAAGAGGAGGAGGAGGTGGGTCCCGTGAGCGATATAGCCGGCATAAGTGGTTTTTGGATATTAAGGGAGACGTGTCCGCTACTACTAACAGCTGCCGTATCCAACTTGCCAGTACCCTCCAGGCTATTAGTATCACCATCACAAACCTCTTTTCTATTCATTAACCTCTCGTAGGCGATGGCAGGGATAACGTAAAACTCCTTCATTTTCAATTAAAAAGACTCCCTACCAAACTCGCAGCAATAGGCAATAAAACCGATAGAATAATCCCCCCTTTACGACTTTTCAGTATATTTTTCTTCTTAGATATGGACGTTGTTTTCAAGGACACAAGATGAATTTCTCGTCTACAATTTCTTAAGTGTTTAATAAACTTCTTATCTTGAGTTAGATTACCACAAAGAAAATTTCTAAAATTTCCGAGAGAGTAGACACCAAACCACCGTTTAAGATGGGAATGACTTTACTTCTTTCACTGGGTGATAAACCAGAGATGAATAAAATAAAGTTTTTATTTTTATTATTAAAGGTTGCTTACGGTTCATATCCGTACAATTTGAGATTCATCAACCCAGGAATTGAATTGACTCGGATAACCTTTCCAATGAACGTAATATTGAGTTTTATTATCTTTCCTCCTCCTTCCCAGAATAAAGATATCATACGTTTCTGGTAAATTTGTGCGAATTAATTCTTCACGATAAAATACGCCCTTTATTTCTTCACCCGCTAAATCTTCCAAGAAGTATACGACCGGATTTTGCCTTGTATCCACTTTTCGGATTTTAAGAATTTCCAGAGTATTTTGAATTGTATATCCCCTCCTAAAAATTGCGTTGCGACGCTCATCGGCAATTCGTACAACGTCTCCAACATTCAAGAGCGAAATGGCGGGAGGATTAACGAGAACAGCCTTTTTATACATACTCGAGAATTGACGTTCAATGTCATCTCTATCCGTTAATGCGTGAACCTCTTGCGGGATGCGACCCAAACTTCTATGGGGGGTATGATTATAACTCTGAACAATGTCGCGCAAGACGTTAATGTATTTTAAGGTATTCTTATGTGTGAGATATCTATATATCCGACCCTTAATAGTCCTTATGACTCTTTCAGCTATAGAGGATTTGATTTCTCTCGAATAAACGCTATATAATTTTATATTTTTACTATCTAGATATTCTCTGACGTGTTTGTTATAATATTCCCTACCCTCATCGCTATTCAAACGTGAAATTCCCAAAAATTCGGTAGATTCGATAACCTTCTTCAAAGCGCGACGCATAGTAACACCATCCTTCTTTTTCAAGGGAACAATTTGTAGATATTCTGGAAAACACGTCAATAAAGACTAGCAAATATTTAAACCCATTATTATACCGAGCTAATTTGGACATTATCAGCTAATCGGTGCTCGCTATTACTCTCGGTTTAGGTGACATGATTTTTCTTCTGGGGAATTTTTTTCGAGTGACTTTATGCAGTGTGTAAGACTTTTGCCCACGTAAGAATTCTTTAACATTTTCACAAGTAATTTGGCTATTCAGATTTTTCGCTACTCTGAATAATGAGTCCACCCCGCTGAAACTACCCACACCCCTTGCATCTCCGTACAAAGTTTTTAGCAGTTTTATCCGTTCTTTATCCATATTGGTAAGCTATTTGATATTCCGTTTCACCCAGAATATTAGTTCGGAGCTGTAACAGTTCAGGTGTTGACGGAGCGAAGTCTACTAACAAATAACCGTAGCGGTTACGTGATAGGGCCTTTTTATATATGGCCGAAAAGGCAGAAGCTTTTTGACGGCCAAATAACTGCCGACCTAAAGTTTCAATTTGACTAAAATCACTATTTTTCATTAGAATATAATGTGAGCAATTCAAGCTTATATTTCTACTAAACTTGCCCGAATGAAACATATTCTGCGTTATGAATATAACTGAAATAGATGAATGACGTCCCGCTGTGAAGGCGTTAGTCACAAATTTATTATCACTAGCCTCGAAGAAGCAATCATCGAGTATGAATAATAGACCTTTATCAACCTCCGTCTCCCCCTTTTCAGCGTAATCAAAGGGATTTAAAATTTCTTTGGATACTTTAAATTTGGGACCTATTGAGGGATGGGTTTCAAGGGGGTGTTCAGATACCCCGCAATATAAAATGTATTGGAAACGCATTTCACAGAGTTCAATGATTTTTTGACATAGGACGGACTTGCCACTGTTACTAAACCCCGCGATGATAATACGAGCGGGATTAGCGAACGGGTCTAACAACCGCCCAGGGAAGGGACCTGTCGCGGCCATGATGTTAGCGCGTTTAACACTATAGTTGTGTACTTTACGCGCTCCTTTTTATATACAAGCCTTAATAATAATTAGGTGAATGGAAGTTGGACGGCATAATATTTGTTTAATTTCCATAATGAAATACATACATTGTTTTCCTACAATATAAAAAAAATAGAACATACAGTAAAAATGCAAAGTATAATAAAAAATACAATATAATAATTCAAAAATATAAAAAACTAACTGTGCATATGATTATATAATAAAAATACATTATATACAATATAATATATTAAAACATATGAATATAAGATAAAATATATAGTAAAATATACAAACTATGACACACCCGGTCAAGGTGTGATACGACCCCGTTTAACTGGAGGAGAGGGTGAAACCATTTCCCGTCGAGAAGTCAAAGACGTCAAAGAGAGAGAGGAATTAACATTGTATATTTTACTATTCTCTCTTCGACGTTTTGAACATCCTTTTACCCGTGGGAAATGATGTGACGGATGTAGGGTTGGAGGAATAGGAGGAGTAGGAATTCTCGAGGTGCTAGGAGCGGGAATATTTAAAACTGGAGAGATTGCCGCTACTACCGGCGCCACCACTAACCTCTCTAGCTCCTCCTCCTCCTCCTCCTCCGCTATACCCTCCTCCACCCCAATGTCTGGATGTCCATACGCCAACGATTTATAAGGTGTCACATAATATCTCTTGTCCTCTAAAGGACAGAGATACCTTTCGCTGGCTCATATGACACATCGTGCCTCCTACTCTTTGCAAATTGTGCACACGAGTATAAGTAATCTCATTCTTTTCGGGTACAGCTCGATACTGGTCATGCGGAATGGTCTTTTGCCGGCACCTTTGTACACCTTTCAAGGTGTTACTACAACTAGTTTCCATCAGATAGGAATAAACTTTAGGTTTAACACCGATAAATTCCTCATGAGTTCAGCCCCCGTTTCAACCTTGACTAACCCGAGTTCCCCCTTACATGACTCATCATACAATTCGCAAGTTTTGGGGAAATTACTCAAATCCATGTAGGGTTTGAGCACACCCTTCAGTTCCCGATCGAGGTTATCAGTCACCAGGGAAAAGATCAAGCTGTCAGTGTCGGTATAAAGGAGCTGAACTCTGTGTCCATACTGCTTTCGAGGAACGTCGTAATAGAACCGATATATCATATCCTTCGCCATGTCTAGTATACTGAAACCGATATAAATCGGGGATTCAGCCATAACAGACTCGTTGTAATGGTTCACAATGTACCTGTCGTTACCCAGTTTTTCCAAAGACTTCACCGGTGGTGACGACAGTTCGGGTAGAATAATTCAATGAATTTTTAATAGTGACACCGAAAAGACCATTCATTAGCACGCCTTTCGGCATTCTCCAGAATATATTCCCTCAAATAAAAATCCTGTTTGAATTTGTACACTTTCCTTATTACATCAACTTCGAGACTTAGCCTTATCAACGTTTGTAATAAGGGAAGACAGATCAAGTGATTACGCATGGGTAAATGCGTACCCGTCAACTTAACATTTTTCTTGGGTAGCTTCACCTTGAACTTATTCATTAGGTTTTTACTATAGGGCGATAGATCCTGGTGAGTCACATTCATGTGATGAATGGCGAGAGGGAGATCGTCCATCTGTAGAGTAAACATCCCGTCTAACTGGTTTGGTATCGAGCAGGATGAAATAACCGTATTCACCCTGTGAATCAATGGCGGTAATATCGCTAGCAACAAAACTTTCTAATTCGGCAGGGGAAATTTCAGTTATTTCACCCAAGGGCATTTTGTATATACTCATAACTGTGGGATACAAACTGGTGAAATTAACGTATAATATATACGATTGAGGATCACCCACCCTAAAATTGGGATTTAACTCTGGATTATTATTAGCTACGCATTGCCTTCGAACTAGACTACAAAAACCACCGCGGAAGTTTTTACAAATTGATTGATAGAGTTCACCATTCGAAATGAGGGGGAGACGAATTTTAGAGGAATATAGTAAAGCATCGAGTGAGAGATAGGTAGAAGTCAGGTAACAGGCGGGGGTCTAGTCCAAATTGTGCCATGGCAGCCCTCCTCCAAGCTAAATAAACGTCAGCTAATAATCCCACATCCATTAACAATTATAAAATGGTGTAATCTAGAAGATTGGTGCAATTAGTGGCGTTCCAAACCTTGACCACGTGTGCATAGCCCCCGCTGGAAAGGGTTTCTCCCGTAAGTTCCAAATCGAAACACTCTCGAGAAGGGATGCTGGGCTTTCGCAGGATATTGAAACTCGCCACATAATCATAAGGGTAGTGCTGTTTACCCGTACCCAAAACTAAATTGAGACAATCCAGAGAATACTGGGTTAACAACTGACATGCGATTTCGAGGGAAACTTTCTGTTTGATATGACTCGAGGCGAGACTAGAAAGGGTCCATCTAATCAAGTTGTTGCTATCCACGAATCTCAGATTGCCCGATCTGGCCGAGTAAAATTTACTACCCTCACGTTTCAGAATTTCAAAATCATGCTGAGCTCCGCCTCTTTCAAGACCAGGGCGATGTCATATGACAAATTGTGTACGAACACTGTTAAAGTTGGCTCCTTAAATTGCATATTCAAATTACACTGTTGACACAGTGCACACACAAAGTTGTCCCGTGCCACAAAATGAGCGTGATGTCGTATTTTCGTGACTCCAGCCTTGAATTCGACGTTACATCCTTCGCAATGAGTGCGCGCTTCAAACTTACGGGTGGATTCAGGAGTCATATGTAAAGAATACGCACGCATTCATTCATGCAATAACGCCCAGTCCCGGTTCATGTTCTGTAAACAATCATCAATGCATTTCTCTCCGTGACTTAGTCTATGGGTACAATATTCCCCCATTCTGCCGTCAACTATCACGTAGCAGTAAGCGAAAGCTTTCTGCCGAGATTATATTCTCGGATCGTCTTCTCCGATCTTCGGTTAAATATTATACGCCTCAAAATCCAGGAAAGCCATGTGTGAGATTGGCTGCAGAGCTTTAACTTTAGTAAACTGTTTAAATTGGCCGGGTTCTGGGTATTCGACAGTGGTTCGAGCAGTACAGGCCTGAGTGTGTGCCTCGCGGATAGTGGGACTATTAAACAAAGTCAAACAATTGTAACACATACCACCCGCGTGCTCAATCCCCCGACCCTGCTTGAATCCGTGTTGGAACTTCTTCACAAACGCCAACATATCCTTAATCAACGCGACGTGGTCGTCAGTGATTAATAACAACGTGACCAAATGAGGGCTTTGGGGGTTACCACCTTTCCTCGCCAGATGTACCGTCCAATGTTTTTTCCGCTGTTTCCCCATGACTAATTCACATAATTTATACAGATATATGGCGAGTGTTTGATATTAAATTGTCCCCTCCCCATCCTCCTCATTAAGACACAAGGGAGGTTGTTAATACGTGTGGGAGGGTTATCCCGGAGTATAACGTACGCTTCTAACACTGTAATGACACAGTTGTACCCAGACTGAATATTGATGACCTGATCACTACCGCGGACTCCCTTGGGATACACCTTGAAGTTATCAATATTCACTAACTCACGCCGCGTGATATGAAGTTCAACCCTATCCAGCGAGGTCATACACCAACCCGAACCCTCAGTACGGTTGAGTCTCTCTTCCAAGTTACTAGCTATAAACTCAATAGCCTCCTCCAGGGAGTCATAGATCGAGTCAATCGTAGTGAGGCTAGGTGGGGTACACACATAAAAAGCACTTTTCATTCACGTCGCCTAGTATCCTCACACTGGTGATAATAACACACAATTAGAGCATAGCCGAGCGAATGCCTCTTTCAAGGAAGTTACTGTGTACATCTTCGCGTAATCAGGCTATGCTACTACTTAACTTCATTGCCACGTCAATGTGTGACCCTACTGCAGCCGCATAATGAATGGTACTCACTACCTTGTTACCCTCCGTTCTTTCCCTCGTGAGTGAAGATCCCCTACTGGCTCCTATACCTCCACCAACGCGCGATGCTTCATTATTATTACTCCCCATCAAATCTTCATCTAATGGGAAGTCTTCAGCGAAGGGATCTATAAAGATCGTGTTAAATAAGCACCGGAGCAAACGTGTATTATAATAATAATAATAATAATAATGTCAACGATCTTCAACGACTCTTCTTTTTTAAATTTACCTCTGTACTTGTCGTAACTTTTTGTTCATTTGGACTGAAGATGAACCCAGGGAAGGGTTCAAAAGCTTTCTGTAAAGTCTTCAAAATTATACACAGACTTTTTACACTTTGTATTATTGTGGACCCTTTAGAACATTATATATACTCTCGTGATAGAGAGTTTTTCCCTAATAATAATAATAATAATAATAATAACTGCAAAAACAACAATGATTATAATAATGATAATAATAATATTTTACCTGGATCGGAGGGTGGTGAGGATGATTCATCATGGCGGCTAGAGGCTTGGACATTTTCTTTAATGACGTGGCAATCTGTGAGATAACAAATTCATGAATATGGCATGACATAACATGAACGTGGAGGTTTTTATGTACATATATTACAAACCCGATGCCCATTGTTAGTCATACAGTCTACATTCAACATGTGTAGCGATCACATCATATACGTGAATAGCAATGCATGTATAGGTACATTTCCAGAAAATCGGGTGTGTAAATTTACCAATAGGTTAGCCGTCCCTATATCATTACCGAAAGGAGTGGAATATGAAGTGGGACGAGTGGGAGTCATTCTCCCGAAATTATATTACGCTATTAAACCAGGAGACGTTGATTTTACTAGTCAATTTAACGCTATCTATAACGAGTCAGAGGGGGAAACGCGTTTATACGTATATTTATAAGTCCATTTTGGGTTTGTTGGGTAGTGATATGAATGTCATGACTAGAGCATTTAATACGGAAATTATTGAACAATTATCTGAATTTTATGGTGAGCATATTCGCGGAGCTATCCGCAAGGACGGTTTATTCTCATGGAATGATGACACGAAGAGAATGAGCATTCCACATATCGATGCAGGAGCGGCCAAAGTTGATATGATTGATTCAATTACGATTAAACTCAGTGCTAAAGCAGCTAATATGTTCGGTTTCAATGAAAAAGTCAGGTATTTAATATACAGTTCGGGTGCGTTGAGACCTCATGGCGGTAGCAATATATTCCATCAAGGCATTGAATACGTTTACCTGTATTCGGGTATCGTTCAACCTACCATCTTGGGTGATAAAATTATTAATCTCTTAGACTGTTTCACGTTAGGATGTGCATGTGGTAAAGGTCCGCATAATGCCATTTATAAACCTTTAAATACCATTGACGTATTGGATTACATTACCATCGATGTCTCGGATCAGAATGGTGAACAAATAATGTTTACTGAAAATGGGGTTGTATCATGCAGTCTGCATATAAGACCTAGATAAAATGCTATCACACTTTTTTTATAAATACCATACGTGACATATACCCGTCATAATATTTAACTGACATGGCAGGTGAACACACCATATATTTGAGCACTCTTTGCTGTTTAGAAACGTATACCAAAAATACACCCTCGAAATTTGCCAATAGATTACCTACACCTATATTATTACCTAATGGGGTTGAATATGAAGTAGGTTTAGCTTCGATCATGTTCCCGGGGAGTTATTACGCTATATTATCCAAAGATGATTTATTCACTCTCGAATTTATTACATAGCGTCAGAAACGTGGTAGGCATACATATTTGTATAGACCGAGAATAGCAATATTAGCGGGGGATATGAAGAGACTCGTGAGAGCTCTTAATAAGGGCGTGTATGATTATTTGAAAGTTTATTACGGTGATAATTTCATAAATTATTTTAATAGTAATGGTATATTTCATTGGGATGAAGATTTAAGAATTACTATACCACATATCAAGAGAGAGAAATTGAGAACAGGGGACGTTAAAAGTATATACGTCAAATTTAGCGGAAAAGCAGCAAAATGATTAGGTTTTCATATTAATACCGGTTATGAAATATATGGCGGGCATGAATTGAATGAACACATTTCCCTTGATTCTCTACCTGATAATTGTGGGGTAGATTATATATATGTGTATAAGGATATAGTTCAACCGACGATTTTTGGCAGGAGACTAGTAAATATATTGGACTGTTTTACTTTAGCAAGTGGTAGAGGAAAAGGAATACATAATACAGTCTACAAATTGTTGAACACGAACATCTTGGATCAGATTTCTATTCTTATCACGAATCAAAATGGACACCTTTTACATTTCACTGAAGACTCGAGTGTTACTTGCCTGCTCCGTATAAAACCTAGAGGAAAATTAGATGAAAAGGTGCGTATATAATTCGATGTTCACCCTTGGCATTCCTTATTCATGATCGTAACACCCTCGAGTCAACTAGAACTTGCGAATCAAGCTCCACTTAAATTGTTTGGGAATAGTATAAACAGTAAAATGAGAGTGTTATTCGCACCTCCTTCAGAGGCGGAATTTAAAAAACTATTTTTATCAGACCCTTTATTAAGGAGAGGGGTGGGGTTTGAGGATATTTCCGTTTTCTATCCTGGCCGCAGGAGGGGAAGTGGCATTTTTCCTACCATAAGTGGTATTGCACGTAAAGTGCTTCCTTTTCTATTTAATGCCACGAAACCTTCAGTTAATGAATTCGGTAGATCTGTGTTATCTGATATGGTAAACGTCGGTTTCCCTTTAAAAGAATCCATGAAAGGAAATGGTATAAGGGCCCTCAAAACTACTGGACAACAAATTTTAAGCGGTACTGGAAGGAGAAGAAGAAGAACGAGACGGAAGAAAATGGTGAAACGATTAGTTAGACAGTAGAGTGTGGGAGGAAAGAAAAAACGTAGGAAGAGGAAGGGCACACAAGTTAAATCTAGGAGTAAATATAATAAGGATGTGTACGATCTTTTGTAACTCATTCATCAATTGACATTCGGTGGGTACGCACTCGTTCTACCCTTCATCTAAAATTATATAAACACTAAATATGGCTAGTGTAGTTCCTAACATACCCGGAACTGGTAATCAAGTTCCTGTTTTATCGTATATTGCGGTTATATCAGAATTGTTCCCGAATGTTAATAGACGGAGAATTATTGAAACTTCAATTAATTCAAAGGAAAGACTGGATTTTACACCTTGCAATATTTCCATAAATCAAGTTCTATCTGATAAATATATAGAATTTCGCATTAATGGGGTGCCAGGTTCTTTCTTAGATTTGTCAAGTATATCTTTAGAATTATATATCACAATAGATAGGGACGGCGCGCAATTAGCGGATGGTGTCCACGTGTCTGTCGTTAATGGTATTAAGCGGATGGTGTCCACGTGTCTGTCGTTAATGGTATTAGTAATACATTATTTAAATCCGCTTCTGTTTTCTTGAATGAAAAGTTGGTGGAATCCTGTCCGATATTTAACTATCAATCATATATCAAAATGTTGAAAATGATAAAACCTTCGGCATTACCTACCACCGGTCGGGCGGGATTTTAATACGATGACTATCATGTAATACCAGGGGTAACTCGGCAATTTACTGCAAATACCTTCAGTCAAACCAGCAGGTGGGAGACGAAAGTTATGGGTGACATTAAAACGAGGGGCGTGCATACATATTTTCCATTTCTTTTGGATATAGCGACTATAGACATGTATTTACTGGATTCGGTTGATTTGAGACTTAGACTCAAATTAGCGAATAATACCTGGGCGCCCACACAGACGGACATTTAAATGAGTTGAATGTAGAAAAGGCTAAATTATGGATCGATAGAGTTACCCCACATGATAACGCAATGTCAGCTTTAAATGAGGCGATAGCTGTTAATCCTATACAATATATATTTGATAAGACTTTATACAAGACATACTTTATAGGGCAAAAGGAAAATTCGATTTAAATTGATCAGCCTTTTAACAGTTGTATACCTGATAAAATCACATTGGCCATGATTGATATGGAAACATTTTCAGGTGACTACGTGACCAATAGTCTATATTTTCAATCTTTCGATTTAAATAATATACATATTACCGTTAATGGGAATACTGTATATAATATTCAATGTAGTTTCCTTAATACCATCATGCAATTATATCACGAGATGCAGAAAAGTATAGGGGGTGGCGGTGATAATCTGATCACTTATGACAGTTTTAAAAATGGTAGAGCTATTTACTGCTTTAATTTTGTGGTGGAAGATGTTGAAGATTCCATGCCAGTGGAAATTTCGGCAAACCTGCGAATATCGATCAGGCTGGTTACGGCTACACCTAACCCTTGCATTATTTTACTTTTCAAGGATACCAAGGGTATTTTAGCGGTGGATGCGGATAGGGTTATTCAGTGTGATGTTAGAGGTTAAATGGAATGGATACAAAAGAAATTGAAATAAGTTTAAAAGGTTCACTCGGTGACCGGGTTAGATATTTAGGTGTGTTCGCTTCGGATGAAGTAGGATTATTGACATTGCCAGAAAATAGAATTAAACCTTTAGTTTTTATATCTAATACATTATCTTCGTCTACTGATATTAATATTGTTGGTCATTGGGTATGTTTTTACGCGGAAAAATCACCTAGAAATATAATCTTCTTTTTTGATAGTTACGGTATAAATCCAAAAGTTTATTCGAATGACTTCTCTAAATTTATATATGCGCATCCCGAATATAGCCTCTATCGACTAATAAAACAAATACAACCCGATAAATCGTACAAGTGCGGTTTTACGTTAGTTTTTTTGTTCATTGCGTGAGTCACCGAGGTGTGAAAGCAGTATTATCCTTAATACAAAATGTATTCTCATTCACTCGTTTGGGAGGTAATGATAAATGGATAACGGGATATTATTTTAAATATTTGAAAAAGTTTAAATGTTCACATTGGAGGTCGGGTGTCAAACCTGCTATTATGTACAAGGAATGTCTCCGCATCTTAAACAACTAAGGTAAATGGATATTTTTCTTTGATTTTTATATTACCCCATTTACATTCTATTAAGGATATATTCTATATATGTATCATACACCTTGAATCACATAACTTTTTTTACTTATTTCAGGATGAGCTGTGAGAATCATTCACCCGTGAATGTCGGTGATAAGCTGCTAAGACGTCTTAGTCATTTCCTCTTAAACACTTTTTGGAATATTCAGGTTATCGTAAGAATACACGTGGACGTTATATTGGGATGCGTGCTGAGGCGGTCTGACGGCGATTAGTATATTGAATTTGTAAACTGTCTTTATGTGGTCAATAAATCCTTATGAATAATTATATATGTGTTTTTTACTATCCCCACAATAGATTTGAAAGCAAAAACCGGGAAATGGAGAAAAAGAGTGTGTCTTTCTATGGAATCAGGAACTGGTATTAAATAAATATATAACACATCGGTTTTACTTACCTTCACCGAGTTGCTCGTTTCCTTCAGTAGTGGGTGGTGGCGAAGTTGGTCAGAGGTTGCACTGTTGTGGAGTTGTTGCATCTCCTGCTACTTCTTCTTCTTCTCCTGCTTCATGGTTATGACCCCTTTTCACCTTCCTAATAAATGAGTTTGGGGCTCCAACACCATAATAGTAATGGTGTCTGACTTGAATGGCTACTTCGTCGGCTAACAGTTCACTACTAGAGTTATTTCCCATATCTGAAAGGGAGGAATAATGACTGTTTTATATATTCCGCTTCTTTCAACGGGTACATTATTTTATAAGAATATCTATTCCGTATACAGATGAATCTTATTGCTGTTTTTAATGTTTACTATACTATATGTTCAAGTAAATGGAAAGTGTTTTATATACTACTTACTGAATAGTGACAGAGGGAAATGACGTTCCAGTCAAGAGAAATACTTGTAGGGACGGAGGGTCGGCGAGCTGAACTTACTCTTATACACTTTGGGTAAGGAATAACATCAATTTTCCCTTGTCGGTTGTATTTATGGTGTTCAGTTGGAAAGTAATAATCAGGTGTGACATACGGTGTTTCGATGAAGTATTGTATTCCAAAGATGAAGTTCACGCCTTGCGGGATTTTCGTAGCGATAGAATTTATCCCCGTTGGGGGAAAGATGTGTGGAAGATTTATATATGAGTCATATGTGTGTGTGTGTGTGTGGATGACCTTTGGCGTGAGGAAATGAAAAGGCTCGTTTATTCGTGTGAGTGTGAATCAGTGGATGACCTTTGGCGTGAGGAAATGATAAGGCTCGTTTATTCGTGTTAATGTGAATCAGTGGATGACCTTTGTCGTGAGGAAATGATATGGCTTGTTTATTCGTGTTAGTGTGAATCATGGCTGGGAGTGAGGGAGGTTTGATGGTTCGTCACAACTAGTTTGTAATCAGTGTTTGTGATACAGTGAGCTCGGGTTGCAGGGTTTTCGTAGGTCATTAGCTCTTGAAGGATTGTCACATCAAGACGTGAACTCTCGCCATGGCTTCATCAACCTCCTCGTGCAAGTTAGTTTTCGGGAACTTGTCCAAAAATAAGTTCAGGAAGAGGAATATGTGTTTAGTAGTGGCCACTAATTGCGTGACTTGCAGGAATTACGGTGTGGTGGCGGAAGTCATTCGAGCTCACCGTATGCCGAATTGGCAGGTTTTCGATATTCTCGCACTGGTGCATCATATGCCTGTCTTCGTGATCGGGGTATTGAAGGGTCTGCCATTGTGAAAAGACCTGAAAATATAACATCTTGGGAATGTGACGAAGAAGTTGATCTACCCACCATAGCTACCTTATTAACCCAATACGGTATCGCCGCCCCCATTGAAGATAATAAATACGCGCAAAAGAGCGTGGCTTATTCCAAAGATGAAGATCACACCGATCGTTTGGGCAGAGATAGTAAACAGATGAGGTTCAATCACTTTTTTTCTTCGGTCAAGAAATTGAAGGAAGAATTATTTAAATCATCGTATGACTATGTCAAATATGCTATCTTTCCCGCTGGCATCGGTCAAAGCGGGCGGGTTAAGGGGACCGTCCGCTATGATGTCTATTTTTTTTATTTATTACGCAAAATACATAATTTTCATATATGTTTTAGATATATATAATACCTTCATCATATAAAAATTTCAAGTCATTTGATCCCCCCAACAAACTTTTCTTTTGTTAGTTATTAGCAAAAATCATGATTTAAAAAAAAAAAATTGGTAGAGTTTTCCTCCCGCTAATATGACATCAGTTGTATTGAAAATCATACCATAAAAACTTCTTTATATACGGAACAATTCGTGTGGCAGAATTTTGATTTTTTAATTTTTTTATTTTAATGAATTTTTTTTTTTTTTTTTAGTCTAGACACTCAAAAAATTCTAAAAAAAAAGAAAAAAAGATATCAAAATTCTGTCACACAAAATTATGGGATTTTATTCCTCTTTCCAATGATATCTTTCTCTCTAAAATTGGATAATAAATAAACGAGTAATTTTACCGACATGCGCATAAGTATGTTTTTGAGTTATGAGCTCCCAAAGATTTGCTATGTAAATTTTTGCTTTTTTCTTATAAAAGTCAAAACAACATTATTATAATTACTTTATTTGTACTTTTATTGTTGATTTCTACATCAAGGATCGTGGTCCTACCCCTAAAAGTGGTGTTAGTACCCTCAGCCGGACACCAGATAATGATGTTGACGGCGAGACATGAGACAATGAGGGCAGCTGAAAACAATTAATTTTCGTGTTTTTCTTTCAGCACACTCCTGGCCTTCGCTAATTTTGCTAGCCATAGTTGCTGAGTAGCCTTCTTGATCTTAGGTAACTTCGGCATTGCTATAAGTTCACTAAGAAGTTATAAAAACAACGTAAATAGCTAGTAACCAAACGCAAGTGCCTACGCGCATGTAACCGCTTTGACGTCTGTGGCGTAACTGAGTCATTCTCCGAGTCTCGCCTATAAAATAACCGCTGAGCTGAGCTCGCCTTCTCGCCCAGTGTCACACTACCTTTCATTGCTACCAGATGTATGAGAATTTCAAAAAAAATCTTAAAAAATCGCTGTATATATGCAAAAATAAACACGCAAAAACGATTCTGTCAAACTCAAGTCATACAGACGACGCAGTTACGATGACGTCATCATTTAAAAACCGCTATATCTTCATTATTTGTGAAAATAATTGGCTGAAACTTCTGGAAAGCATGCACGGCATGTTTCTGCATAGATACAAGTAATAACTCGATTTTTTATTTTTTCAAATTGACGTGTCATCCGCCATAGCGGACGGTCCCCTTAACACGAATTGATTGAATCAATATTTACCTGCGTTAGCTACATTCAGTGATGAAATGAACAAAATTGGTAAAATATGTTGCATGGTTATAATGAAAAAGAATTTATCCCTGTTGGAGGAAAGTTGCATGGAAGATTTATATATGAAAAACTTGTTAGCTAAATTTAAAAGCTTTGAGGTATTAGATGAAACGTCCTCTCTGATAACACGGTCGGGAAGCCGTTGGGGAAGACGTATGTGGTATTTACTAGGCTTGTGGTGTGGCCCTGTGTTTCGATGAAGTATTGTTTTTGACGTGTTTGTACAGTTTTTTTCAATTGTATGTATTTGTATGGAATATTAATTCATTCCCCTGTATTTAGCATTGGTTACAAATATAAAATAACAATTCTGTCTGTCATTTGACTTTTCATTTAACCTCTTTCAAACTCGATATTATACTTTTAAATAAACAAAATTGAAATGTGTGCCTGTGTCATTGGGTATAGTTTGGCATGGGAAAATGGAGATTAAGACTGATAAATATATGTCTCACGTGAGTGTGGAGTCAGCTCGTGTGTGTGCGTCATCCCGGAGATCAAGACTGATAAATATATGTCTCACGTGAGTGTGGAGTCAGCTCTTGTGTGTGCGTCATCCCTTTCGGCTATTGGGGGAGATATCAAATTGACAAATATATGTCTCACGTGAGGTTGAAATCAGCCGCCAAATATCCTTTTATCATGATACTCCGAATATCTATGCATCTGTGTAAATATAAACAAAATGTAGGGGAGAGAGGGAGACTATATTCTGGATGCGCATATATAATATTCCTGTAGAGTTACGTGACGTCACGGGGGTAGAAAAGTGGAGTCAATTTGGGGTTGGGGGTTGAAAGGATGGTTTTATTCCCGTAGAGTTACGTGACGTCACGGGGGTAGAAAAGTGGAGTCAATTTGGGATTGGGGGTTGAAAGGATAGTTTTATTCCCGTAGAGTTACGTGACGTCACGGGGGGTAGGAAAAGTAGAGTCAATTTGGGGTCGGGGGTTGAAAGGATGGTTTTATTCCTGAAGAGTTACGTGACATCACAGGGGTAGAAAAGTGGAGTCAATTTGTGGTCGGTTGTGGGGGGTGAAATGATGTTTATTTCCCGTTTTTAGAGTTACTGACGTCATAGGGGGTAGGAAAGGTGGAGTCGAATTTGGGTCAGGGGTTTGAAAGGATGGTTTTAATTCCAGAAGAAGAGTTATGTGACGTCACAGGGAGGTAGAAAAAATGGAGTCACTTTGGGGTCGGGGGTTGTGAAAGGATGGTCGGGGGTGCATGGCTGGTTTTATTCCCAAAGAGTTATGTGACGTCACGGGGGGTAGGAAAGGTTAGAAGTCAATTTGCGGCGTTGATTATGGGTGAAAGGATGTTTTTCTTCCCGTAGAGGTACGTTGCGTCACAGGGGTAGAAAAGTGGAGTCAATTTGTGGTCGGTTGTTGGGGGGTAATGAGGTTTATTCCCGTAGAGTACTGATGTCCATCCCCCCCTTGGGGGGTAGGAAGTGGAGTCCAATTTTGCGGTCAGGGTTTGAAAAGGTGGTTTTATTCAGAAGAGGTTATGTGATGTCACAGGGGTAGAGAAAAACTGGAGTCACTTTGGGTCGGGGTTGAAAGGTGGTCGGTGGGGATGGAATGGTGTGTTTTTCCCAAAGAGTATGTGACGTTCAGCGGGGGGTAGGAAGGTAGAGGTCAATTTTGGAGGTTGTGGGTTGAAAAAGGGATGGTTTGTATTCCCGTAGAGTTACGTGACGTCACGGGGGGTAGGAAAAGTAGAGTCAAGTGGGGTCGGGGTTGAAAGGATGGTTTTATCCTTGAAGGAGTTACGTGACATCACAGGGTAGAAAAGTGGAGTCAATTTTTGTGGTCGGGTTTGTGGGGGGTGAAAGATGGTTTTTATTCCGTAGAGTTACATGATGTCATGGGGGGTTAGGAAGGTGGAGTCAATGTTTGGGCTCAATGGTTGAAACAGATGGTAAATATTCCAGAAGAGTTATGTGATGTCACAGGGGTAGAAAAATGGAGTCACTTTGGGGTCGGTGTTTGAAAGGTTATGGTTCCGGGGGATGATGGAATGGTGGTTTTTATTGCCCGAAAGAGTTACGTGACGTCACAGGGGTTAGGAAAGGTGGAGTCAATTTGGGGTCGGGGGTTGAAATTATGGTTTTATTCCCGTAGAGTTACGTGACGTCATAGGTGGCCACACCCCCACCCTTTTTGGACCTCATGGACTTGCATGAGCTCATCAATAATGTGGAGTCGATTTGGGGTCAAGGGTGGCCACACCCCCTTTTACACCTCATCTACGTATATCAGTTTATAAGACAAGTGGAGTCTATTTGGGGTCGGGGGGGCCACGCCCCCTTTTGCACGTCATCTACGTATATGAGCCAATAAGACAAATGGAGTCCACTTGGGGTCAGGGGTGGCCACGCCCCCCAGAAAAGTGGAGTCTATATGGGGTCAGGGTGGACACGCCCCTTTTGGGGTTTGGGGGGTTCCCCGCCCCTTTGGGGGGTTTGGGGGTTGCCCCACCCCTTTTGGGGGGTTGCTCCGCCCCTTTTTAGGGCTCGCGTATGTACAGTGGGGCTCAAATCTCATGCGACATGATTCTTTTTGTATCGTCCAGATTCTCAGACTCAACGTGACGTTGCCAAGTAGTGTTAAACTTTTTTTTTTTTTATGTCATACGTGTCGACAAGTTTGCGAATTCACAGCTACCCCTATTTTCCTTATGGTTATATATGATCCCTTTTTTGCATTTGTATGATTCGTAATCTGTGTGATTTGAACTGATTTTTTTTTTTACGTTGCTTAGTTCAAACTGCGGTGTGATAAGGTTAGCGGTGCCATAAATGAAAGCGCACTTAACAGGCTCCTCGGACTGATCAACATAACTAGTACGTCTGCAGTATTATGACAGTAGACCTAATAAGCTCAACAGTCATGACAACATTTTCAAAGTAGGAATATGAATTACAACCAGTTTTCTTTGAATGTTGAAGTTTATGCTGTGTTTAAGCTGCCTGTATGTTGCAAAATGTTTCGTAGGCCTAAAGAAATAATCTATGCCTTCTGAGATGTAGCCTAATCTGTTACTAATGAATTTATTTGTAGAGATTACCTGTTCTTTGATGAATACGATAGAATATGAATTACAACCAGTTTTCTTTGAATGTTGAAGTTTTAGACTGCGTTTAAGCTGGTTGTATGTTGCAAAATGATTTATAGGCCTAAAAGATATTCTAAGTCTTCTGAAATGTAATCTGTTACTAATGTTTTTATTTGCAAAGATTACCTGTTCTTTGAGGAATAAAAGATGCTGCTGATTTTGATTATATGGAGAAGATGGCTATTAATCGAAATATCATAAGTATTAACTATCAAGACGTATGGAAAACTTGTTTTTCAACTGGTTTAAAATATTATTTTCTTAAAATTCCTTCTGCTCGCTTTTGGTGTATAATTTATTCTTTCATAAGGTAACTTGAAGTGCAAGAATGTATAGATAACCTAATTTGCTTTCTGGCCAGAAATTGTTAATAAAGAGATGCGACTGTTAAGTGTAAACGTAAAGAAATCTAACACCTATGCCTAGGAACAATATCTTGGCTTTGACAAAAGAATACTTGCATATGCGAAAATTTGCAAGTAAACCATCATTTTTAAATGTTTAAGAATTACAACAAATAATTATGTATGAAAATCATAATATTCTTCTAAGACATATAAAGTAAATGTTTTCAAGATAATTTCATTTTCGCTAGTCAGTGTAGACCTACTTATGTTACACTGGGTGGTTGTGGTTGCACCGACACTAATGATCCTTCACACACGCTCCCCTCAGTCACACGTTGATATCGGTGGGCGCATTCTACTTTTGTATATACATTTTTACATTTTTTTCAGTACTGAGGTGTAAAAACAGTCAAATAAGACTAGTTAAAATTTAATGCTTGCTTTTGAAACATTGTTAACGCTATGACAATTCTTTTCGTTTTTTTATTTAACATTTGAACTGATGCTTGATGATAACTTCATTTTTGTCAAATGCTTCAGCGATGTGTGAACGAAAGTTTTGAAAGTGTTTCGAAAGAGATTTTTCTTAAATTTGCTACACGTGACATTTTCTTACAGTTTTGAAATATATGACAGATTTCACTCTTATGAAGCATATTATGACCTTATTGTATTTAATAATCGCGTTTCCGCACTGAAATAATAGATAGATATAGAGCATGTTAGGTTGCCAGTTAGTGAATTTTGAACGAAATCCTATGGAAACACGTCGCATGAGATTTGAGCATCACTGTACATGAGCTTATCAGGAGGGGTGGGGGGTGATTAGAAAAGTGGAGTCTATATGGGGTCAGGGTGGCCACGCCCCTTTTTGGGTTTGAGGGGTTGCCCCGCCCCTTTTGGAGGGTTTGGGGGTTTGCCCCGCCCCTTTTGGAGGGTTTGGGGGTTTGCCCCGCCCCTTTTTAGGCCTCACGTATGTACACTCGAAAAGAAAACTGAAGATACAGTTTTCATTAGCTTTCGTTCATCGAATTTCCCATTTGTTTTTACTGAAAAGACATAATATCGCTAAATTTAATCTAGAATATGAAAATACAATGCAAATTATATCATATTTGTTAAAACTGCAAAACAAAACCATTCAGATACTTAAAAACACGATATATGTCCGAAGTAATTGGAATTTCTCAGATGGATTCGTTCATAGAGATCTGGTAGATAGAATGTGAATTTCTGATTGTAGTACTATGTATCACGACGACAATATATACTCGTTTTCCTTCATGAACGGGGATATTATTGTATCATTGTAAGTGGTGAATGCAATTATTTTTAGCTTCTACAAACTCATGTTTGTATTCCACAGCGTTTAATGTTAGCTGACGTCAATGGCAGCCAATGTTGCTAAGGCTAAGGTAGGTTGAGCAAATCTAGTTGCATACGCAAGAGCGTTTTCTATGATGTGGAGGAGCCCTTGAACTTCGAGCGGGAAAGCGCAAGTCACTGGATACTGGTTTACGTAACGGATTTCACACTTTGATTACTTTGACGTTGACATGGATCGAATGCTAGTTGCTGTTTACAAAGATACCGTCTTTAAACATAAATCTTTATCAAGGTTAAAGTAGCATGTCAGCTCAAAGATGTTCTGGCTATATCCTCCCATTACAAAGTTCGTAGTAGCCGTCAGCCCTACACGACTGCATTTCTTTGCTGCGAGGTTGAAAGATCTCCCAACACATCAGCATTATTTGCACGATATAAAACTTTAATTGCCTGTGCAATACATATTGGGTTATTTGTGGTAATAACTATTTTTACTTAACACAGCTTTTTTCGGGAATTATTTGTGGATGAAACCCGATTTTCAAAAGTACAGATTATATCAAGAGAGCAAGAATGACCGCAGCCTGTTTCTAAAATTTTCCACGTCTTTTTACAATCTTTGAATGTTATGGCAAATGTCGAATGAAATCAAGATTAGGGTATGAATTTCTTAGAGAATTGACTAGAATATTATGATCCTTCAAATTTTATCTAGCATAGTGCAGCACGATCTTGGCAGTCATATCATCCCGTTTCCCAGGTATCTGTGCACCGACTCACCGCTCTTCATTCTGCCTTTCCCCGTCACAAGTTCGTCACCAATACTATAATTTCTCTCTTCTCTCTCTCTCTCTCTCTCTCGTCTCGTCTCTCTCTCTCTTCTCTCTCTCCTCTCTCTCTCTCTCCACTTCTAAAACATACTTTAAAAATATATATTACCACTCAATCTACCAAAGAAAATATAATGAAATTAAGTAGTTATAAATAGGCCTAGGCTTTCACGTAAGCAGATTTTGTTCTCTCTCTCTCTCTCTCTCTCTCTCTCTCTCTCTCTCTCTCTCTTTTAAAACGCATTTGGAAAAATATTATCACCCAATCTTTCAAAGTAAATATAATAAATTAAGTATCTCTACAGATAGGCCTATGCTTGTGCTCTCTCTCTCTATCTCTCTCACTTTTAAAACACATATGAAAAAATATTATCACTCAATCTTTCAAAGTAAATATAATGAATTAAGTATCTCTATAGATAGGCCTATACTTGTGATCTCTCTCTCTCTCTCTCTCTCTCTCTCTCTCTCTCTCTCTTCTTCTTCACTTCCAAGTGTCTCTCTCTCTCTCTCTCTCTCTCTCTCTCTCTCTCTCTCTCTCTCTCTCTCACACTTGTGAAACATTTGAAAAAAATATTGTCACTTTATCTCTCAAAGTAAATATAATGAATTAAGTATCTCTATCGATAGGCGTATGCTTGCGCGCTCTCTCTCTATCGTCATAATATTTCATTCTTTACTGTATTGTTCCTCACGGTTTCCACAAGTACTGACCAAATTTTGAAACACTTTCTCTCATTGTTTAAGATCCGTCTTCAGTTATGCATTAATGTTACGTCAGTTGAGTGTCAAACATTACGCTATGATTTTGAAGCTCCGCCCCCTTTCTAGAGTTGCCAGGTGTGGCATAATTGAACACTATATGTCCGAAGATTTAAAAAAACTTTATCTTAACATTCCTTGCCGAGTGTACATGAGCTTATAAGGAGGGGGGGGGGGTGATTATAAAAGTGGAGTCTATATGGGGTTTTTTCCTTTACTAAACACTCTCCATATTCATTAAATAATAAGAGGGCTGAATTTAAGGAAATGTAAATAAGACGATCGTATTTATGTTTATTGTACTATTTGTCCTTTCCTTTAATAGACGATTTTTATTTTCATTTTATTTAGCTATATTGGCATTACCGAGATCACTTAATCACTATTTTTTTTTTTTTTTTTTTTTTGCTCTGTTGGTTCAAACCCGGCATCACTTAATTCCTTTTTATTTTTCAGAAGGACTTCTATTACCGAAAACAACCTCCTCTGCAAACAAA
The DNA here is from genome assembly GCF_015104395.2 of Macrobrachium nipponense. Lineage (NCBI taxonomy): Eukaryota > Metazoa > Arthropoda > Malacostraca > Decapoda > Palaemonidae > Macrobrachium > Macrobrachium nipponense. The sequence continues at coordinate 129,164,818 of NC_061100.1, read as the reverse complement.
GAGAGTTCTTTGGTAGAATTACGTCAAAGAATGATCTCCGTGTTATTGATAGACAACAAGAGGGGAAAACATGTTCATTGAAAATTTAATATTTAAAAGTGGCTATCGCCTCGGTATTCTGATGGGCTGCAGAATTATGGCTTCGGAAATGGCGCTAATTAGCCCCACTCTTATTGTGTCACACGCAATGCTTGAATTTCATAATTAAAATGGATGTTGTCCTGAAAAAACGAAACTCTATCCAGAGGCCGTTTTATGCTAATTAGCTGCAAAACAAAAAAGCGAATCGCTATGTGACTCATGTTTCCCGAAAATGGATTTATGATTAATATTCTCGCCGTGACCTTTAACGCAGAAGAAAATAGCCCGATGTATTTTTCTGACTTCGGCCGTTAATGGTTCTTTTCTTCATTATTGTGCGGCTTTTATCGTGATGAAGTCTAAGCTCTTAAATCTATTTGCTAAAATGGTTATCCAGCGCTGTGCTTACCAAAAGACACAAAAGCTTCAATACCATATCTTGAAATATATTTTAGTTATATTCGTGGTTATTCTTTACATGGTGATGAAAAACATAATTCAAAGAAAGTTAAGCAAAGGAACGATGAGTTAGGACATACATACATACATACACACACACACACACACACATATATATATATATATATATATATATATTTGTATATATACATATATATATATATTATACATATATATATATATATATATATATATATATATATAATATATATATATATATATATATACATATATATATATATACATATATATATATATATATATATATATATATATATATGTGTGTGTGTGTGTGTGTGTGTATGTCCTAACTCATCGTACCTTTGCTTAACTTTCTTTGAATTATGTTTTTCATCACCATGTAAAGAATAACCACGAATATAACTAAAATATATTTCAAGATATGGTATTGAAGCTTTTGTGTCTTTTGGTAAGCACAGCGCTGGATAACCATTTGGGTTAAATACAGAGAACACTGTAAGACCTTGTACTGGCAAATAACCCATCTCCTCCATATCCAACTTATCTTCAAGAATGATAGCCTGACCTGAGGACCAGTAAGGAGAAATTATAATATCTAGGCAATGACAAACGATGCGTGTAGTGCCTGAATCTTTTGGAAAAGGTTTTATATAACAGGGTCGTCCAGTGAAATGTTTTTTATTGTTTGTTTGCTTTGTTATACCTTTGAAGAATGTTCGTATAAGTAAAGCTTTAGTGATGATCATTGCTTTCCATATCTGAAGTAGGGAAAGGAATTCATATTGAAAGTATCTCTCTCCTCTCTCTCTCTCTCTCTCTCTCTCTCTCTCTATATCTATATATATATATATATATATATATATATATATATATATATATATAAACATTCTATTGATATTATCTGTTTTGGTCGAATGTTAAATTCATTATGTATGACGGCATATATCAACCAGGAAGAAACCAACCTTTGTCTTTGGAGACAAAACTTTCGCTGGAACCTTTTGATACTTATAAAGCCATTTTATACTTATACGACAAGATAAATGTTGATCTGAAATGAGAAAACAAAGTATATTACAGATTTCAAAAGATTTTAAAGTTCAAGCAAATCAAATGTATTTCAACCAAAACACGACAAATGGAAAATTGTTCCGCAGACGAACACAAACGCATTTTTCCAGAGGTTGGTCGGACATAATGGAAGGCAAAGGAACCGGAATAATCTGTTCCTTTAAAAACAGTTCAGGCGAGAGACCCACAACACTTCACTGGGCGTTTTGTGAGAGGAGAGACTTGTCAAGAAGTGGGCGGTCCTCCACCTCCAGCGCCTGAATGGAAGGGGTGGCTCGAGTTACGAACGACCACCTCCCTTTTGTTCTGGTGGTTATAATAACCTCCTCGTTCTCCCCTCATTACCTCCCCGGTGAAAATATTCATTCAGCTCTCGACGTTTTCGACGCTCGACTTCTCCATTGTGCCATTGTTGGCGGGGAGAGAGAGAGAGAGAGCATATCGGAGTCGGTTTCTTTTGTCACCGTTGGCTTTCTCGGCGATTCCGTGGCCGGCGTTTGCGATCATTGGCTCCTCGCAGACAATTTTTCATGTCAAGAGGAGGACGCTGAAGAAGACAATGTGATATAAAAATTTGATTTTGAAGCACTTGTGTTTGCTCTGAGTGTGGGATGTTCAGATCTAATTCAAACCTTGATTACTTTCTCTGTATGGCATTTATTGCATAGATATTTAAAGCAAATATGCTGCCATTTTCCTTGTGCTCATGTGTATATGTTAATATTAATGAACAAATAATTTGTCATGGCAATTCAAAGTTTTTTTTCTTTGTAGTTTGTTGTATATAAATATATATAAATATATATATATATATATATATATATATATATATGTATATATATATATTATATATATATATATATATTATATATATATATAGAAATACGGTATGTATCATAATTTCCACACAAAAGATTTGTCCGACGTAGTTCATTATTATAAAGATCATATTTTTCAGGCTCCCTATTTCATTCTGAAAAAAAGGGAAATTTGCATAGGTTCCTTTCTCTGTAATTTCCAATATCATTATTAAAAATATAATTATATATATCAGGACATTGTTGTTCAGTAATTTAGCAAAATGTTCGCAATTTTAGCCTATTATTTTGTTACAAACAATACTGTTGGATTTTGTGTGTGACCCTTTGCGTTTCTACTTATTTTCCCTTCATAACTCCCTTATTTTTTTGTTTCATACAGCCCACCATTACCATGGAAATTAGTCTTTGAAAATAAAGGTATTAGTTAAATTTCAATATATTTGCTTTTTTCCATATATATTTACATATTTTTGTAAAATGACCTAGTCAGTATTGTAAAAAAATAAGTTCTGAACAACTTTTATTGAGTGGTATTTCTTTATATATATATATAAAACTATTATTTGAATTTTAAGGGAATTCCAATATGGCGACCATTTTCCAATACGGCTGCTAACGCAAGCGCGGGAGGCCATGAGACTTGATATGTTGTTCAAGTCACACATCTCTACATGTGTGCCAAATTTCAGCTTTTATCTAATTATTTCACTAAATCCCTATACTTTTCCCTAACGCTCCTGGGGTATATAGCACGGTGATATGAACATTGTTGATATATGAAGCGGAAACATAGGGTCTCAGAAGAAAAGAGGAAGTGACGTTTGAGAGAACAAAGATGAGAATGCCGAGGCGGATTATGGGAATATCGCTGCTTGAGAGATTGGAAAATGATGAAATAATAAGGGCAGGCTTAGTAAAGATTACAGAGGTGATAAGAGAGTCACGATTGAGATTGTATGGGCATGTGTTGAGGATGGATGACGAGGGCCTGGGAGGAACCTGTTAGAGGAAGAAGATCAAGAGGGAGACAGAGAATTAGATGGCGAGATAAAAGGGAAGGAAGATATGGAGAGAAGAGGTTTGGTGGAAGATGATGCCTCTGATAGAAGGCAGTGGAAGAGAAGGCGCATCAGGCAAACGACCCCTTAATGTAGGGATGACGGTGGGAAAGATGATGATGATTTATATATGTTTCTGACTCCCATAGGAATTGCTTTTCTTTGTTTTTTTGTTTGTTTGTATGGTGTTTTTACCAATGGTTATTCAGCACCAGGACTAACGGCTTTACGTGACTACCGAACCATGTCGGGAGTGAACTTCTATCACCAGAAATACGCATCTCTAACCCGTCAGTTGAATGCCCAGAGAACATACATAGGAATTGTTAATGCTCTGGACACTTGCTTGAAAGATTGGGGTTCGGTACCGATGCGAGTCAGAAATGTGTTAATTTCCAACACACACACAAACTCTCGAGAGGGGAAGTGAGCCTCTTCTTTCCTCGATGAAAAGTGACTCTAAAACGATTATCGCCGCGAAAAGTCTCTTAATAAACTGACACTGAGGCTTTAAACATCACACATGAGTTATATTATCAACATTTTTCTATTAGTCCGGAAATGAAGGCTATTTGAAAGTATTGTGTCAAAACCATAAGTCTAAAAACAAGTAGTAACCTTTTGTAAGCAAATATCCCAATAATTAAAATTGTTGATTTTTGATAAGCAGCTGAAAATTGATTAAAATGACTCAAAGCCGTTGTCTTTAAATAATTTTTTTTCACAAATTAGAAATGCACATCTATTATTATTATTTACAAACAACAAATGGAAACTGATTATTATAAGAGCAAATGGAGCCTTTTCTTATTGGGATATTTCATCTCTCAATAGAAATGATCGTCCGACATAATAATGCTGATGCATCAATTTCTTTCATTTGCTAATTGGTCGTCTGCTTATTGATGCAATGTCCACTGTTTAATCTCTTCATATGACTTAGTTTTGATGTCGTCAGCGCCTTCTGCAGAAGCTAAATTAAACCCAAGGCCTTTGCCCCTTTTATTATTACTAAAGTAAAGAGGACAGACAATTCAATATGATGATTACATCCACAGAGATTATACTACAATCATTAGATTCCTAACACTTTGCCATACCAATGCTGGAATATTATCTCAATATTTTGTTAAATGACTACATATTCTCATAATGTTTACATATCACAGAAAATGTTTCTGTTTAGCGGTTTACCTTAACACTACAAGGATATCGAGCTTAGCAGTATCGTCAGGTAATTTTCTAAAGTGCCTGTCTGTCTCTCCCGAGCTGATGCACTGACTAGTCTCCCCTCAACCGCACTATACTCTGTTTTTTTCCATCTGTCCACCCGCCTGTGGTGTTTGCGTATGGTAACACTGCGTCCCGGGCTTTAGATAGTTACATTCAGCTTACATTCAACAATTATAGTATCATATTTCGAATATTAACGGTGTAATTCGCATACAGTAAATTATTAAAACACTTTTCAGTTGCAAATGTACACCCAGCTATCTTTTTATTTACCTAAAACTTACACAGCGTAACTATCGAAAGCCCAGGACGCAGTGTTACCATACGCAAACACCACTGGCGGGTGGACAGATGGAAAAAGACAGAGTATAGACAATATTCGGTTTTATCGCTGCAAAACAGTAGAGGAATATCTACCTCTCTAACTGTGTTGATAATCATGACGTTGACGTTGTTGTTGTTGTTATGTTTATTAAGTTATTAATATGTCAGTCTGTTTGTTATACGCGTTCTTCACAGTTTTAAAATTTGTACTTTTCTGTAAAAGTAAACTATTGTGCCCGCTTTGCCTGTCCGTCTGCCCTCACATCTCGAAGTTTACTGAGGCTACAGGGCTGCAATGTGGTATGTTGATCATCCACCCTCCAATCATCAAACATAGTAAATTGCAGCACTCTAGCTTCAGTAGTTTTTATTTTACATAAGGCTAAAGTTAGCCATTATGGTACTTCTAGTAACGCTATAGGTACCAACAACAAAGGCCACCACCGGACCGTGAATTTCATGGGTCGCGGCGAAGAGTTTTATAGGCCGTGGCTAGGGCCACCACCAGACAGAAAACTCGACCGCGCCGAGGAAACTTCGGCGCATTTTTTGCTAGTTTCATACGCGATAAGAAATGCCACCACCAAGGGACCCTTTCTCTAAGACCGGGAAAAGAACATCGGGACGTAATACAGCAAAGGTGCTGTAATACATCCCAGGACCCACGCTGTATCCATCGAACAGGTTTTCGCAGCTTCAAAGAAGCAAAATTGTATGGAACAGCCACTGGATTTTACTTCATCACAATCTTACCTGTGAAT
>NC_061100.1:129125368-129158528 GCF_015104395.2 Macrobrachium nipponense | reverse complement strand
ATTCACAGGTAAGATTGTGATGAAGTAAAATCCCATGGCTGTTCCATACAATTTTGCTTCGCTGAAGCTGCGAAAACCTGTTTGATGGATACAACAGGACCACTCAGAGTGGGTCCTGGGATACAGTATATACCTCTGCTGTATTACGTCCCTACGTACTTTTCTGAACAGGATTTTTTACAGGTCTAAGAGAAAGGGTCCCTTGGTGGTGGTATTTCTTATCACGTATGAAACTAGTCAAAAATACGCCGACGTTTCCTCGGCGCGGTCGAGTTTTCTGTCTGGTGGTGGCCTTAGCCACGGCCTATAAAACTCTTCGCCGCGACCCATAAATTCACGGTCCGGTGGTGGCCTGTGTTGTTGGTACCTATAGCGTTACTAGAAGTACCATAATGGCTTATATAAATAAAAACTGCTGAAGCTAGAGTGCTGCAATTTACTATGTTTGATGAGTGGAGGGTGGATGATCAACATACCACATTGCAGCCCTGTAGCCTCAGTAAACTTCGAGATGTGAGGGCAGACGGACAGGCAAAGCCGGCACAATAGTTTCCTTTTACAGAAAAGTAAAAATTTTAAAACTGTGAAGAGACGCGCATGACAAACAGACTGACATATTAACAACTTAATGAATATAAGGCTAAATGAAAATTAGAATAAGCGAAGTTGCAAAGAAATCAAATGAGGGGAGTCTTGTCAAAATGGCGTTTGAAAATAAACATAACAACAACAACGTCAACGTCATGATTATCAACACAGTTAGAGAGGTAGATATTTCTCTACTGTTTTGCAGCGATAAAACCGAATATTGTCTATACTCTGTCTTTTTCCATCTGTCCACCCGCCAGTGGTGTTTGCGTATGGTAACACTGCGTCCTGGGCTTTCGATAGTTACGCTGTGTAAGTTTTAGGTAAATAAAAAGATATCTGGGTATACATTTGCAACTGAAAAGTGTTTTAATAATTTACTGTATGCGAATTACACCGTTAATATTCGAAATATGATACTATAATTGTTGAATGTAAGCTGAATGTAACTATCTAAAGCCCGGGACGCAGTGTTACCATACGCAAACACAACAGGCAGGTGGACAGATGGAAAAAAACAGAGTATAGTGCGGTTGAGGGGAAGACTAGTCAGTGCATCAACTCGGGAGAGACAGACAGGCACTTCAGAAAATTACGTGACGATACTGCTAAGCTCGATATCCTTGTAGTGTTGAGGTAAACCGCTAAACAGAAACATTTTCTGTGATATGTAAACATTGTGAGAATATGTAGTCATTTAACAAAATATTAAGATAACATTCCAGCACTGGTATGACAAAGTGTTAGGAATCTAATGAGAGTAGTATAATCTCTGTGGATGTAATCATCATATTTATTGAATTGTCTGTCCTCTTTACTTTAGTAATAAAAGGGTCAAAGGTCTTGGGTTTAATATAGCTTCTGCAGAAGGCGCTGACGACATCAAAAGTAAGTCATATGAAAAGATTAAACAGTGGACATTGCATCAATAAGCAGACGACCAATTAGCAAATGAAAGAAATTGATGCATCAGCATTATTATGCCGGACGATCATTTCTATTGAGAGATGAAATATCCCAATAAGAAAAGGCTCCGTTTGCTCTTATAATAATCAGTTTCCATTTGTTGTTTGTAAATAATAATAATAGATGTGCATTTCTAATTTGTGAAGAAAATTCATTTAAAGTCAACGGCTTTGAGACATCTTAATCAATTTTCAGCTGCTTATCAAAAATAAAAAAATTTGCTTACAAAAGGTTACTTGTTTTTAGACTTATGCTTTCGATACATTACTTTCAAATAGCCTTCATTCCGGACTAATAGATGTTTAAAGCCTCAATGTCAGTTTATTAAGAGACTTTTCGCGGCGATAATCGTTTTAGAGTCACTTCTCATCGAGGAAAGAAGAGGCTCACTTCCCCTCTCGAGAGTCGAGACGGTGTTTGTGTGTGTGTTGGAAATTAACACATTTCTGACTCACATCGGTACCGAACCCCAATCTTTCAAGTGAGTGTCCAGAGCATTAACAATTCCTATGTATGTATTTCTGGTGATAGAAGTTCACTCCCGACATGGTTCGGAAGTCACGTAAAGCCGTTGGTCCTGGTGCTGAATAACCACTGGTAAAAACACCATACAAACAAACAAAAAAACAAAGAAAAACAATTCTTATGGGAGTCAGAAACATATATAAATCATCATCATCTTTCCCACCGTCATCCCTACATTAAGGGGTCGGTTGCCTGATGCGCCTTCTCTTCCACTGCCGTCTATCAGAGGCATCATCCTCCACCAAACCTCTTCTCTCCATATCTTCCTTCACTTTTATCTCGCCATCTAATTTTCTGTCTCCCTCTCGGTCTCCTTCCTCTAACGGGTTCCTCCCAGGCCCTCTTCACTTTCCCCCTCGTCATCCATCCTCAACATATGCCCATACAATCTCAATCGTGACTCTCTTATCACCTCTGTAATCTTGACTAAGCCTGCCCTTATTATTTCATCATTTTCCAATCTCTCAAGCAGCGATATTCCCATAATCCACCTCGGCATTCTCATGCTTTAAATATCTATGCAATAAATGCCATACAGAGAAAGTAATTAAGGTTTGAATTAGATCTGAACATCCCACACTCAGAGCAAACACAAGTGCTTCAAAATCAAATTTATATCAACTCATTGTCTTCTTCAGCATCCTCCTCTTGGAATGAAAAATTGTCTGCGAGGAGCCAATGATCGCAAACGCCAGCAACGGAATCGCCGAGAAAGCCAACGGTGACAAAAGAAACCGACTCCGATATGCTCTCTCTCTCTCTCTCTCTCTCTCTCTCTCTCCCCCCGCCGCCAACAATGGCACAATGGAGAAGTCGAGCGTCGAAAACGTCGAGAGCCGAATGAATATTTTCACCGGAGAGGTAATGAGGGGAGAACGAGGAGGTTATTATAACCACCAGAACAAAAGGGAGGTGGTCGTTCGTAACTCAAGCCACCCCTTCCATTCAGGCGCTGGAGGTGGAGGACCGCCCACTTCTTGACAAGTCTCTCCTCTCACAAAACGCTCAGTGAAGTGTTGTGGGTCTCTCGCCTGAACTGTTTTTAAAGGAACAGATTATTCCGGTTCCTTTGCCTTCCATTATGTCCGACCAACCTCTGGAAAAATGCGTTTGTGTTCGTCTGCGGAACAATTTTCCATTTGTCGTATTTTGGTTGAAATACATTTGATTTGCTTGAGCTTTAAAATCTTTTGAAATCTGTAATATACTTTGCTTTCTCATTTCAGGTCAACATTTATCTTGTCGTATAAGTATAAAATGGCTTTATAAGTATCAAAAGGTTCCAGCGAGAGTTTTGTCTCCAAAGACAAAGGTTGGTTTGTTCCTGGTTGATATATGCCGTCATACATAATGAATTTAACATTCGACCAAAACAGATAATATCAATAGAATGTTTATATATATATATATATATATATATATATATATATATATATATAAAGAGAGAGAGAGAGAGAGAGAGAGAGAGAGAGAGAGAGAGAGAGAGAGAGAGAGAGAGAGAGATACTTTCAATATGAATTCCTTTCCCCACTTCAGATATGGAAAGCAACGATCATCACTAAAGCTTTACTTATACGAACATTCTTAAAGGTATAACAAAGCAAACAATAAAAAACATTTTACTGGACGACCCTGTTATATAAAACCTTTTCCAAAAGATTCAGGCACTACACGCATCGTTTGTCATTGCCTAGATATTATAATTTCTCCTTACTGGTCCTCAGGTCAGGCTATCATTCTTGAAGATAAGTTGGATATGGAGGAGATGGGTTATTTGCAGGCATTTTTCCAGTACAAGGTCTTATAGTGTTCTCTGTATTTAACCCAAAAGGCCTATATATATAATATATATATATATATATATATATATTATATATATATATATATATTTATGTATGTCCCAACTCATCGTACCTTTGCTTAACTTTCTTTGAATTATGTTTTTCATCACCATGTAAAGAATAACCACGAATATAACTAAAATATATTTCAAGATATGGTATTGAAGCTTTTGTGTCTTTTGGTAAGCACAGCGCTGGATAACCATTTTAGCAAATAGATTTAAGAGCTTAGACTTCATCACGATAAAAGCCGCACAATAATGAAGAAAAGCACCATTAACGGCCGAAGTCAGAAAAATACATCGGTCTATTTTCTTCTGCGTTAAAGGTCACGGCGAGAATATTAATCATAAATTCCATTTTCGGGAACATGAGTCACATAGCGATTCGCTTTTTTGTTTTGCAGCTAATTAAGCATAAACGCCTCTGGATAGAGTTTCGTTTTTTCAGGACAACATCCTTTTTAATTATGAAATTCAAGCATTGCGTGTGACACAATAAGAGTGGAGCTAATTAGCGCCATTTCCGAAACCATAATTCTGCAGCCCATCAGAATACCGAGGCGATAGCCACTTTTGAATATTAAATTTTCAATGAACATGTTTTCCCCTCTTGTTGTCAATCAATAACACGGAGATCATTCTTTGGCGTAATGCTACCAAAGACCTCTCTTTGTTTGCGAGAGGTGTTTTCGGTATAGAAGTCCTTGATAAAAGGATTAAGTGATGCCGGGTTGAACCAACACAGCAAAAAAAAAAAAAAAAAAAAAAAAAAATAGTGATTAAGTGATCTCGGTAATGCCAATATAGCTAAATAAAATGAAAATAAAAATCGTCTATTAAAGGAAAGGACAAATAGTACAATAAACATAAATACGATCGTCTTATTTACATTTCCTTAAATTCAGCCCTCTTATTATTTAATGAATATGGAGAGTGTTTAGTAAAGGAAAAGACCCCATATAGACTCCACTTTTATAATCACCCCCCTCCCCCCTCCTTATAAGCTCATGTACATACGTGGAGGCCTAAAAAGGGGCGAGGCAAACCCCCAAACCCTCCAAAAGGGGCGGGGCAACCCCCCAAACCCAAAAAGGGGCGTGGCCACCCTGACCCCATATAGACTCCACTTTTCTAATCACCCCCCACCCCTCCTGATAAGCTCATGTACATACGTGAGCCCTAAAAAGGGGCGGGGCAACCCCCCTAAAAGGGGTGGGGCAACCCCCAAACCCCCCCAAAGGGGCGGGGCAACCCCCCAAACCCCAAAAGGGGCGTGTCCACCCTGACCCCATATAGACTCCACTTTTCTGGGGGGCGTGGCCACCCCTGACCCCAAGTGGACTCCATTTGTCTTATTGGCTCATATACGTAGATGACGTGCAAAAGGGGGCGTGGCCCCCCCGACCCCAAATAGACTCCACTTGTCTTATAAGCTGATATACGTAGATGAGGTGTAAAAGGGGGTGTGGCCACCCTTGACCCCAAATCGACTCCACATTATTGATGAGCTCATGCAAGTCCATGAGGTCCAAAAAGGGTGGGGGTGTGGCCACCTGTGACGTCACGTAACTCTTTGGGAATAAAACCACCATTCCATCCCCCCGACCATCCTTTCAACCCCCGACCCCAAAGTGACTCCATTTTTCTACCCCCTGTGACATCACATAACTCTTCTGGAATAAAACCATCCTTTCAACCCCTGACCCCAAATTGACTCCACCTTTCCTACCCCCCATGACATCATGTAACTCTACGGGAATAAAACCATCATTTCACCCCCCCACAACCGACCACAAATTGACTCCACTTTTCTACCCCTGTGACGTCACGTAACTCTCTCGTAGTAGCCATCTTGCTTGGTGAGACGTACCCGCGTGAAGTCAGATTAATCAACAGGTATCACAAGTTTAACATACGACTAGAATTTGAGAAATATCTAGAAGTGTTCGTGAACTATCGGTGATAAGATTAGTGTGAAAATAGTAGGATAAAGCGTCTTCTAAGTTAGTTTAACAAGTGTAATACTGAATCAGAAACAAGATGGCAGTAAGTTCCAACTGCGGGAAAAGGTGGCGTAATTTAGCTTGCTTGGCAGATTCGCAATACGATGAGGTAGCAGGAAGGGAACTGGCATTTCTCATCTATGAAATCAGCAACAGTCCTAACCAAAAGATACAAAAGCATTCATAGATATATTAGAAGGATATAATCCTTCAAACTGGAACAAATCTAATGAAACATCTTGAAAATAATTGAAGAAGTTCCAAATAAAATCCAAGTGGTCAAGAGACTCATAAAGAAAATATACATAAACCAACATATTTCCGACAAAGAAAATGAATAAGGTGAATCTTGTGAATATCCTAATTGATGCATTAGGAAAAAGAATGCCAAAAGCATGCAAACTGTGTAAGGTTTGGTATAGCATAGTCAATCCACAAAACCTAATCAGAAAATGTGCTGCATTGCAAAACCATTCCGACCCATCCACAGTGTGCTGAGGTAATGCAAGATTTGAGAAAAGATACAAGAATTTTTGTTCAACATGTCTATCATGGATAGACAATGTTATTAAATCAAGATTGAATGTACAAATAGTTGAGGATGAAGAAGAAGAGGAGAGGAAGAAGAAGAAGAAAAAGAAAAAAAGAAGAGGAAAACGGAAGAGAAGTAAACAAAAATGAAATGACAGAAAAAAATAAGAAAACAAAGACAAGATAAAAGTATGGATGCAGAGATACTCATTGATACTACATATGAGGAGCAATAAAACAGCATACCTACGAAGAAATAAATTACGATATGACAACAGAAAAGCAAATCCCGAAGAGGCTCTACCCAGATCTACACAATGACGGGAAAGAGGAAAAAAAAAAATAGACAAGAAGACAAAATCTGCAACCTTTTGAAAAGAGGGAATTGCAGATTTGGAGAAAGATGTTACTACAAACATCCTAAGGTATGTCAAAACTATGAAATATATGGTAAATGTGCATACTTAGATGGCTATGGGGATGATTGCAGAGATCTGCATCCAAAAATATGTAAAAACCTAAAAGAAGGAAAAGGATGTAAGTTCGACAAAAAATGCAAATATATGCACCCGTAGCCATGAATCATAATCAAATAAATAACCAACCAAGTAATAAAATCCAAAATAAGAAAGAAACAAATAAAGAGAGAAATCAAGAATATCAGGTAAAAGAGAAAAGCAAACCACCAATGAGATATGCAGAGGGTGTCAGCAAAAAATTTCAAAGCATCAGCTCCGAAATTCTACTCAAGAGATAATAACTGTATTTATTGTGCAAGAGGATATTGCAGAAACGGAGAAAATTGCAGATTCAGACACAAAATAAATAATTATGATGAAGGAAGATCAAATATTATGGAAAAGTTGGATTTTTTAATGTCAGAATTTCTGGAAATGAAAAAAGAACAACATACCAGAACAGGAAAGAGACATGGGAAAATCCTTATTACTACCAATATTAAATGAAGGAGAAAACACGCAAACCATCATAGTGATGAATGCGCAGGGTTTAGTTACGAGTAACTCAAAAAGAAAAATAGAGTACTTAGAAGAACTAACCCAAAATGAAAAGAAAATAGATATAATGAATATAAGTGAAACCTGGTACTCCCAAGAGACTGGGAATGATGATCAAATAAAAGGGTTCCAAACTTATAGATCAGATAGAAAAAATAGGAATCAAGGGGGAACCGCAATATATGGGAAAGACAAAAAACAAGGAAAAATATATGAGAAATATAGTAACTCAGAATGTGAACTAATAGCGGTAGAATTTGAATCTGAAAAATTGATGAACATAGTAATATATAGACCTCCTAATACTAAAGAGTTTGACTTAATAATTGAAAAATTGGATGATATATGTAGAAATCACAAGGACTGGACTATTCTCCTATCTGGTGACTTCAACTTTCCTTTCTAGTATGGAAGAACGAATAGGAGACTGTGGTTGTACTTATACATATAAAAAAGAGAGTAATATAGTGCAGAAGATAAGAGGCAATTTGAAAAGCTATTAGATATGCTACTAGAATACAACATTCAACAATAAATCACCTGCCAACAAGAAAGGAAAATACTTTAGACCTAGTATTTGTGAACGAGATTAATTATGTTAAAGAAATAATAGTTTATAATGCGAGTATTTCAGATCATAATGTCATAGAATTAACAAGTTCATTCCAAAGCAAGTGAAAATAGAGATAAGCAAGAAATGAAAAAGTGGGAAGGATATGGAAAATACAACTTCTACAGTAAAAATATAAATGGTCAGAAATTAATGAAGAATTAAACAAAGATTGGGATAACATTTTCGTAAGTGATGACATAAGGGTAAATACGGAGATATTATATATTGGAGAAATAGTGGATAAATATATACCGAAGAAGAAAAGTAAGCATCATTCATGCATACCAAGAGACAGAAGGATCTGTTCCAGAAAATCAGAAAGTGGAAAAAAGGTCTTGCAAAAGAAAAAAATGCATGGAAAGAAAGTTATAGAACTAAAAAGTAAGATAGAAAATGCAGAACAAAAGATTATACAATCAAAAGAAAATGAAAAACGGGACTTGGAAGAAAAAAACCCTATTAAATATCAAGCAAAACCCCAAACTATTATACTCATATGCGAAGAAGATGAATAAAGGAAGAATAGAAATAGGCCCTCTGAGAATTGAAGGGAGATTAACGAATGAAAAAAAGGAATTTGCAACATACTGGCAGAACGATATAAGAGAGAATTCACCCCTAGAATAGATAATGAAGATAATGATATAGAAGTAAGGGACGAAAATAGTGAATATTTAGCTGACATAGAAATTAATGAAGCAGATATTGTGCAGCAATTAATGAAATTAAAAATGGAGCTGCTGCAGGGCCGGATGGAGTCCCTGCTATCTTGTTAAAGAAAGTAGTTCATTCTATCGCAAAGCCACTTGCAATATTATTAAGACAAAGTGTAGATACAGGCAAGATTTATGATGAGCACAAATTAGCATATATCACCCCTACTTTCAAAGTGGATCAAGACTAGAGGCAAGTAATTATAGGCCTGGTGAGTCTAACATCACATATTATGAAAGTGTATGAAAGGATAATGAAGAAAAATATTATGAAACATTTAATAAAAAATAATTTGTTTAATATAGGTACAACACGGTTTCGTACCCGGGAAAAGTACACAAACCCAACTGTTAGTCCACCGTGAGAACATATTCAAAAATATGAAAAGCGGAAATGAAACAGATGTGGTTTATCTAGACTTTGCAAAAGCTTTTGACAAAGTAGACCATAATATATTAGCAAAGAAAATTAGAAAACACAATATCGTAGATAAAGTAGGAAGATGGTTAAAAGAATTTTTACACAACAGAAAAACAGATAGTTATTGCAAACGATGAGAACTCGGATGAAACCAAGGTAATATCCGGTGTGCCACAAGGTACGGTGCTAGCTGCAATATTGTTTGTTATTATGATTGAAGACATAGACAGTAATGTTAAGGATTCGGTAGTGAGTAGTTTCGCTGATGACACAAGAATAAGTAGAGAAATTACTTGTGATGAAGATAGGAACGCTCTACAAAGAGACCTTAACAAAGTATATGATTGGGCAGAGGTAATAGGATGGTATTTAACTCTGATAAATTTGAATCAATAAATTATGGAGACAGAGAAGGAAAGCTATATGCATATAGGGGACCTAATAATGAGACAATCACAAATAAGGAAGCAGTTAAAGACCTTGGTGTGATGATGAATAGGAACATGTTATGCAATGATCAAATAGCCATTCTGTTGGCAAAATGTTAAGCAAAAATGGGATGTTGTTACGGCACTTGCAAAACAAGAAAGACTGAACACATGACTTATGCTTTATAAAACATATGTTCGTAGTTCCACTTGAATATTGCAATATGATATGGTACCCACACTATCAAAGGATATTGCACAAATAGAGAGTGTACAAAGGTCCTTTACAGCTAGAATAGAAGAAGTTAAGGACCTAGACTACTGGGAAAGACTACAATCCTTAAAATTATATAGTCTAGAAAGGAGAAGAGAACGCTACATGATAATTCAGGCATGGAAAACAGATAAAGGAAGGAATAACAGAAAATATCATGGAACTAAAAATATCAGAAAGAGCAAGCAGAGGTAGATTAATAGTGCCCAAAACTATACCAGAAAATAAGGAAAGCACACAGAACATTAATCCACTACGCACCAGCATCGATAATGCAGCGTCTATTCAATGCGTTGCCAGCTCATCTGAGGAATATATCAGGAGTGAGCGTAGATGTGTTTAAGAATAAGCTCGACAAATATCTAAACTGCATCCCAGACCATCCAAGCTTGGAAAGATGCAAATATACCGGAAGATGTACTAGCAACTCTCTGGTAGACATTAGAGGCGCCTCACACTGAGGGACCTGGGCAACCCGAACGAAGTGTAAGGTCTGTAAGGTAAGGGAATAAAACCACCATCCTTTTCAACCCCCAACCCCAATTGACTCTACCTTTCCTACCCCCCGTGATGTCACGTAACTCTACGGGAATAAAACCATCATTTCAACCCCCAACCCCAAATTGACTCCACTTTTCTACCCTGTGACGTCACGTAACTCTACGGGAATATTATGTATGCCCATCCAGAATATAGTCTCCCTCTCTCTCTCTCTCTCTTCCCCTACATTTTGTTTATATTTACACAGATGCATAGATATTCGGAGTATCATGATAAAAGGATATTTGGCGGCTGATTTCAACCTCACGTGAGACATATATTTGTCAATTTGATATCTCCCCCAATAACCGAAAGGGATGACGCACACACAAGAGCTGACTCCACACTCACGTGAGACATATATTTATCAGTCTTAATCTTCCATTTCCCATGCCAAACTATACCAATGACACAGGCACACATTTCAATTTTGTTTATTTAAAAGTATAATATCGAGTTTGAAAGAGGTTAAATGAAAAGTCAAATGACAGACAGAATTGTTATTTTATATTTGTAACCAATGCTAAATACAGGGGAATGAATTAATATTCCATACAAATACATACAATTGAAAAAAACTGTATAAACACGTCAAAAACAATACTTCATCGAAACACAGGGCCACACTGCAAGCCTAGTAAATACCACATACGTCTTCCCCAACGGCTTCCCGAACGTGTATTAAAGAGGACGTTTCATCTAATACCTCAAAGCTTTTAAATTTAGCTAACAAGTTTTTCATATATAAATCTTCCATGCAACTTTCCTCCAACAGGGATAAATTCTTTTTCATTATAGCCATGCAACATATTTTACCAATTTTGTTCATTTCATCACTGAATGTAGCTAACACAGGTAAATATTGATTCAATCAATTCGTGTTAACCCGCCCGCTTTGACCGATGCCAGCGGGAAAGATAGCATATTTGACATAGTCATACGATGATTTAAATAATTCTTCCTTCAATTTCTTGACCGAAGAAAAAAGTGATTGAACCTCATCTGTTTGCTATCTCTGCCCAAACGATTGGCGTGATCTTCATCTTTGGAATAAGCCACGCTCTTTGCGCATATTTATTATCTTCAATGGGGGGCGCCGATACCGATATTGGGTTAATAAGGTAGCTATGGTGGGTAGATCAACTTCGTCGCATTCCCAAGATGTTATATTTTCAGGTCTTTTCACAATGGCAGACCCTTCAATACCCCGATCACGAAGACAGGCATATGATGCACCAGTGCGAGAATATCGAAAACCTGCCAATTCGGCATACGGTAAGCTCGAATGACTTCCGCCACCACACCGTAATTCCTGCAAGTCACACAATTAGTGGCCACTACTAAACACATATTCCTCTTCCTGAACTTATTTTTGGACAAGTTCCCGAAAACTAACTTGCACGAGGAGGTTGATGAAGCCATGGCGAGAGTTCACGTCTTGATGTGACAATCCTTCAAGAGCTAATGACCTACGAAAACCCCGCAACCCGAGCTCCCTGTATCACAAACACTGATTACAAACTAGTTGTGACGAACCATCAAACCTCCCTCACTCCCAGCCATGATTCACACTAACACGAATAAACAAGCCATATCATTTCCTCATGCCAAAGGTCATCCACTGATTCACACTAACACGAATAAACGAGCCTTATCATTTCCTCACGCCAAGGTCATTCACTGATTCACACTCACGAATAACGAGCCTTTTCATTTCCTCACGCCAAAGGTCATCCACACACACACACACACATATGACTCATATATAAATCTTCCACACATCTTTCCTCCAACGGGGATAAATTCTATCGCTACGAAAATCCCGCAAGGCGTGAACTTCATCACTGGAATACAATACTTCATCGAAACACCGTATGTCACACCTGATTATTACTTTCCAACTGAACACCATAAATACAACCGACAAGGGAAAATTGATGTTATTTCTTACCCAAAGTGTATAAGAGTAAGTGCAGCTCGCCGACCCTCCGTCCCTACAAGTATTTCTCTTGACCGGAATGTCATTTCCCTCTGTCACTATTCAGTAAGTAGCATATAAAAACACTTTCCATTTACTTGAACATATAGTATAGTAAAACATTAAAAACGGCAATGAATAAATTCATCTGTATACGGAATACTTATTCTTATAAAATAATGTACCCGTTGAAAGAAGCGGAATATATAAAACAGTCATTATTCCTCCCTTTCAGATATGGGAAATACTCTAGTAGTGAACTGTCAGCCGCGAAGTAGCCATTCAAGTCAGACACCATTACTATTATGGTGTTGGAGCCCCAAACTCATTTATTAGGAAGGTGAAAACGGGTCATAACCATGAAGCAGGAGAAGAAGAAGCAGTAGCAGATGCAACAACTCCACAACAGTGCGCAACCCCCGACAAACTTCGCCACCACCCAATACTGAAGGAACGAGCAACTCGGTGAAGGTATGTTAAACCGATGTGTTATATATTTTTTATTTAATACCAGTTTCCCGATTCCATAGAAGACACACTCTTTTTCTCCATTTCCCTGTTTTTGCTTTCAAATGTATTGTGGGGATAGTAAAACGCATATATAATTATTCATAAGGATTTATTGACCCACATAAAGACAGTTTACAAATTCAATATACTAATTCGCCGTCAGACCGCCTCAGCACGCATCCCAATATAACGTCCACGTGTATTCTTACGATAACCTGAATATTCCAAAAAGTGTTTAAGATGCATGACTAAGTACGTCTTAGGCAGTTTATCACCGACATTCACGGGTGAATGATTCTCATAGCTCATCCTGAAATATACGTAAAAAAGTAAGTGTTTTATTCAAGGTGTATGATACATATATAGAATATATCCTTAATAGAATGTAAAAAATGGGGTAATATAAAATCAAAGAAAAATATGCATTTACCTTAGTTGTTTAAGATGCGGAGACATTCCTTGTACATATAGCAGGTTTGACACTCGACCTCCAATGTGAACATTTAAACTTTTTCAAATATTTAAAATAATAATCCTCCCGTTATCCATTTATCATTACCTCCCAAACGAGTGAATGATAATACATTTTGTATTTAAGGATAATACTGCTTTCACACCTCGGTGACTCACGCAATGAACAAAAAAACTAACGTAAAGACCGCACTTGTACGATTTTACAGGTTGTATTTGTTTTATTAGTCGATAGAGGCTATATTCGGGATGCGCATATATAAATTTAGAGAAGTCATTCGAATAAACTTTTGGATTTATACCGTAACTATCAAAAAAGAAGTTTATATTTCTAGGTGATTTTTCCACGTAAAAACAGACATACCCAATGACCACAACTATTAATATCAGTTAAGTCAAGAATAAATAATGTTATTTAGAATAAAAAATAAAAAACCCTAAAGATTTAATTCTATTTTCTGGCAATGTCAATAATCCTACTTCATCCGAAGCGAACACACCTAAATATTTAACCCGGTCACCGAGTGAACCTTTTAAACTTATTTCAATTTCTTTTGTAGCTATTCCATTCAACCTCTAATATCACACTGAATAACCCTATCCGCATCCACCGCTAAAATACCCTTGGTATCCTTGAAAAGTACAATAATGCAAGGGTTAGGTGTAGCCGTAACCAGCCTGATCGATATTCGCAGGTTTGCCGAAATTTCCACTGGCATGGAATCTTCAACATCTTCCACCACAAAATTAAAGCAGTAAATAGCTCTACCATTTTTAAAACTATCATAAGTGATCAGATTATCACCGCCACCCCCGCCCCCTATACTTTTCTGCGTCTCGTGATATAATTGCATGATGGTATTAAGGAAACTACATTGAATTATATACAGTATTCCCATTAACGGTAATATGTATATTATTTTAAATCAAAAGATTGAAAATATAGACTATTGGTCACGTAGTCCCACCTGAATTGTTTCCATATCAATCATGGCCAATGTGATTTTATCAGTTATACAACTGTTAAAAGGCTGATCAATTAAAATCGAATTTTCATTTTGCCCAATAAAGTATGTCTTGTATAAAGTCTTATCAAATATATATTGTATAGGATTAACAGCTATCGCCTCATTTAAAGCTGACATTGCGTTAATAATGTGGGGTAACTCTATCGATCCATAATTTAGCCTTTTCTACATTCAACACATTTAAATGTCCGTCTGTGTGGGCGCCCAAGACCCAGGTATTATTCGCTAATTTGAGTCTAAGTCTCAAATCAACCGAATCCAGTAAATACATGTCTATAGTCGCTATATCCAAAAGAAATGGAAAATATGTATGCACGCCCCTCGTTTTAATGTCACCCATAACTTTCGTCTCCCACCTGCTGGTTTTGACTGAAGGTATTGGCAGTAAATTGGCTGATTTAACCGGGTATTACTGATTAGTCATTCGTTATAAAAATCCACGTCCCTCCCCGACCGGTGGGTAGGTTAATGCCGAGGGTTTTTATCATTTTCAACATTTTGATAATATGATTGTAAGTTAAATACCGGACAGGATTCCACCAACTTTTCATTCAACAAGAAAACAAGTAAGCGGTATTTAAATAATGTATTACTAAGTAACCAATTTAACTAACAGACAACGGTGGAAACCACCTCCGCTAATTGGGCCGCGCCGTCCCTATCTATTGTGATATATTAATTCTAAAGATATACTTGACAAATCATAAGAAAGAACCTCCGGACACCCCATTAATGCGTAAATTCTATATATTTATCAGATAGAACTTGACTTTATGGAAATATCGCAAGGTGTAAAATCCAGTCTTTTCCTTGGAATTAATTGAAGGTTTTCATTAATTTCTCCGTCTATTAACATTCGGGAAACAATTCTGATATTACCCGAATATACGATGAAACAGGAACTTGATTACCAGTTCCGGGTATGTTAGGAACTACCATAGCCATATTTTGTGTTTATATAATTTTATATGAAGGGTAGGAACGAGTGCGTACCCACCGAATGTCAATTGATGAATGAGTTACAAAATACGTACACTCCCCCCTATTATTTATTTACTCCACTAGCTTTAACTTGTGTGCCTTCCTCTTCCTACCGTTTTTTCTTTCCCTCCCATCATCTACTTTGTCTAAACTAATCATTTGCACCATTTTCTTCCGTCTCGGGGGAGAGAGGGGGTTTCTTCGTTCTTCTCCTTCCGCAGTACCGCTTCAAAAGTCGTTGTCCCAGTAAGTTTTGAGGGCCCTTATACCAGTTTCCCTTTTATGGATTCTTTTAAAGGTAAACCCGACGTTAACCATCTCAGATAACACCAGATCTACCGAACATTCAATTAACTGAAGGTTTCGCGGCAATTAAATAGAAAAGGAAGCACTTTACGTGCAAATGCCACTTATGGTAGGAAAATGCCCACGTTCCCCTCCTGCGGCCAGGATAGAAACGGAAATATTCCCTCAAACCCCAACCCCCTTCTTTCTTTAATAAAAGGTCTAATAAAAATAGTTTTTTTTAAATTACCGCCTCTGAAGGAGGCCGCGAATAATACTCTCATTTTTCTTACTGTTTATACTATTCCCAAACAATTTTAAGTGGAGCTTTGATTCGTAAGTTCTAGCTGACTCGAGGGTGTTTACGATCAACGAATAAGGAAATGCCAAGGGTGACCATCAACAATATATATGCACCTTTTCATTTTTTTTTTTTTTCTTTTTAATTTTCCGAATTTTCCTCGGTTAGGTTTTATACGGAGCAGGCAAGTAACACTCGAGTCCTTCAGTGAAATGTAAAGGTGTCCATTTTGATTTCGTGATAAGAATAGAAATCTGATCCAAGATGTTCGTGTTCAACAATTTTGTAGACTGTTTAGTTATGTATTCCTTTTCCTCTACCACTTGCTAAAGTTAAAACAGTCAATATATTTACTAGTCTCCATGCCTGAAAATCGTCGGTTGAACTATATCCTTATACACCATATATATAATCTACCCCACAATTATCAGGTAGAGAATCAAGGGAAAGTGTGATTCATTCAATTCATGCCCGCCATATATTTAAACAACCGGTATTAATATGAATATGGTCTTTATTGATGTGTTTTCCAGATATCTACAAATTGTTTCCCTTGAAAAAGAAACGATGGTGTTAGTATGCATCGCTCTTTGAAGAAGGTTATCGAATCTACCGAATTTTCGGGAATTTCACATTTGGATAGTGATGAAGGGTAGGGAATATTATAAAAACAAACACGTCAGAGAATATCTAGATAGTAAAAATATAAAATTATATAGCGTTTATTCGAGAGAAATCAAATCCTCTATAGCTGAAAGAGTCATAAGGACTATTAAGGGTCGGATATATAGATATCTTACACATAAGAATACCTTAAAATACATTAACGTCTTGCGTGACATTGTTCAGAGTTATAACCCTACCGCCCATAGAAGTTGGGTTGCACCCCTCAGAGGTTCACGCATTAACGGCTAGAGTAGACATTGAACATCAATTCTCGAGTATGTATAAAAAGGCTGTTCTCGGTTAATCCTCCCACCATTTCGCTCTTGAATGTTGGAGATGTTGTACGTATTGCCGATGGAGCGTTGGAAGGCAATTTTTAGGAGGGGATATACAATTCAAAATACTCTGGAAATTTTTAAAATCCGAAAAGTGGATCAACGCAAAATACGGGTCATATACTTCTTGGAAGATTTAGTGGGTGAAGAAATAAAGGGCGTATTTTATCGTGAAGAATTAATTCCCACAAATCTACCAGAAACGTATGATATCACTATTCTGGGAAGGAGGAGGAAAAATAATAAAACTCGATATTACATTCATTGGAAAAGTTATCCGAGTCAATTCAATTCCTGGGTTGATGAATCTCAACTTGTATGGATATGAACCGTAAGCAACCTTAATACGTAAAAGTAAAAACTTTATTTTATCATCTCTGGTTTATCACCCAGTGAAAGAAGTAAAGTCATTCCCATCTTAAACGGTGGTTTGGTGTCTACTCTCTCGGAAATTTTTAGAAATTTTCTTTGTGGTAATCTAACTCTAGATAAGAAGTTTATAAAACATTTAAGAAATTGTAGACGAGAAATTCATCTTGTACCCTTGAAAACAACGTCCATATCTAAGAATAAAAAATCTACTGAAAAGTCGTAAAGGGGGACTATTCTATCAGTGTTATTGTTTATTGCTGCGAGTTTGGTAGGAAGTCTTTTTAATTGAAAATGAAGGAGTTTTTACGTTATCCCTGCCATTACCTACAAAAGGTTAATGAATAGAAAAGAGGTTTGTGATGGTGATATTAATAACCTGGAGGGTACTGGCAAGTTGGATACGCAGCTGTTAGTAGTAGCAGACATGTCCCCTTAATATCCAAAAACCAAATCCTAGCCATCTATATCGCTCACGGGACCTCCTCCTCCTATAAAAGTGTAGGTGCAGTGACTGGAGGGGAGGAGGTAAACATCCCAATTACGTTGAAAACAATTAAAGGGACATGGAGTCACAAAAAAAGCAATCCCGATTTAACAGGCATTATTCCAATATTTTTTAAAGACCTCAAAAGTCATACATTACGGCTTTTGTTAAGCACTTACAAGATTCTAACTTGGTTGAATGGAATGAAGAAGGTGATTTAACTCATCCACTCGCAGGTTATAATATTTTAGATATAGCTCGAGAATTTCAAGGGAATAAAAAAACCCAGGTTGATAATATTTCGAATTATCACTACTCCATTGAAATGGTTCGGGGTTAAAGATTGGATGTTGAGGAATATAGCCATTAAAATAAATCGAAACGTGGCGAAATATGGTGAAAAACGGGAGGAGGGAGGGGGAGGGGGAGGGGGTGGATGGGGGTGGGCCGGATGAGGGTGGGGGCGGGACGCATATTCCTGAGTCTGGATGGAAATAGACCCTCTTGGATATTAGAACCAATCAGGGCAGTGTTTTGGAGTGGTGACGTTGTGAGACTCCGCCCTCCTTAGAGTTACCACCTATAAACTTTTTTAAATTCTTGCCAAAGCACCAGTTTTGAAAATATTAATCTTATATATACGTTATAATATTGGTAAATATCTTAGTTATTATAGATGCATACAGAATATATGTATCAACTATGCTGTACCAGCTAGCATTTACGCTGGCGCTTATTATTATAAAAAGGTACTGGGAGGCTGAGTATGCAAGGTATATGGCACCATTGCTCAATGTAAACAAACTGCATGTGCTGTTCCTGTTCTGTCTAACTTCTGCCGAATTGATTGAGTCTGTAGTCTATAGTCCTCCTAGTCTGTTGTTTTCGTTGTGTGTTACTTGTACTTTAGTCACTATGAAGTTGCTAGATTTTGAAGGCAGTGCTTCCATAATATCATTTTGCAGAAAAATCAAGATTTGTTTGCTTACGAACTAATGCTAAATCAAGGGAAGATTTCGACAAGTGGAGAGAAATAGGTATTCAACATCAAGAATTGTATGTTTCAACTCCTATAAACTGTACCCTGTTGGAGTGAAGAAATTATTTCGTCAAAAATTACTCTGCCATCACAGCAAAAAATTCAAGCACAAAGGTGTGAAGAAGACTGTTACTGGGTAAGTAGTATCCTTTCCATGTAATTTTACTCATTCATATTTAAGAAGTCTAACCTAAAACCTAGTCTTAGGGTCTTAGGCCATACCTGAATAGGCTAACACCTAAGAGGCAGGCCTTACTTAAGACCAAAGAGTAAAACTTTACAAAGCTTGCATGATCTATGTATAGCCAAAAATAGCTACACCCGAAAAAACGTGTTTGTGGAATGGACTGATTTTCGAAAACATGCAGTAAAAATATATATGAAAACCTATACCTACAAACAGTAAGGGGGACCTTTTCAGGAAACCTGGGTGGGGGAACACAGACAGAATAGGCTAAAGGGCAAAAATCGGAGTTTCTGTCGTAATTTTCGTAAAAAGGTAAGGGGATCCCTGTTGGGAAACCGGGTTTATTGGATGGGGGAAACAGAGATGACGCAATTAGCCTAACAAGGAAATTCATGAAATGGCTGTGTGGCTAACCCCTACCATACATACAAGACCCCTGTTGCTGAATAACCACTGGTCTATGCAATGTAAAACGCCATAGAAACAAACAAATACATATGCGCTACCCCCTTACCGTACACATGGGGCCCCCTGGCCAAACGATCTTTCATAACTTTGGATGATCGGAATGCTGGGGGTAGAGTAAAATGGCCTTTGCTGATGTACAGTCCTGTTCAAGTGCAGGATTGTCATCAGTTTATCATTTCATTTCATTTCTCATTTTTCCTCCTAGCCAATATTTTCATATCAGTGCTGAATGAATCTTATAGGTCCCAGCGCTTGGGCTATGCCCTAAATTCCATAATCCATCCATCCTAGCGTACGTACAAACCCCCTGCCATGACCATACATAAGCTGACCTCCTACACTGCATACAAGGGCTACAACCGTTCGGTGGTCTACACTACTTTCCCTATGGACAACAGCTAGCCTAGCTATGCTTGACTACCTAAGAAACAGTTACTCGTTATTGACACATTGACCCCAGCCTCTGCAATGATGGTACTTTTCACGATCATTTTTGAACATCTGTTACTAGTACGTTGGGATACCTGGCCTGGCCTAGGCTACTTCTTATCTTCGGAAGGAAATTACAGAAGGACGCACAATCTTGATAGTTTTACTACCAGGTTGCTGAAATATGGCAATTTTCAGTTGTCCTCGGGCAGCCACCCACGTGTGGTACTCAGTCCACAGGAACTAAGGAAAATTAAAATATAATTTTAGCTTACTGAAACTAGATTTGAGTGGAGCAGACACCTGCACCCTCCTAATTGATTGCTAAAATAGGATAAATAGGGCATCAATATTGTCCCCCAAGACCAAAATTCCAAATTTGTGATACACTGCTAGGACAAATTGTGGAGAACCTAAGGGTAGCCTATGCCATTTGGATGCATTTCTTTCAAGCTCCAATATCCAACCCTTCAGTCGCTAAAACAAAAATGGGTCTAATTAGTAATTGGGTGTAAAAGGAACTAGGCCTAGCTAGCCTGACCTATTTATAGGCTATCTAAACCACTTAACCTGAGGGGCTCCCCGCTCTCCCCCACCTAATGATAGGAGACACCTATAATGCCCTACCTAACATAGGGGGCTAGAACCCCTTTAATAAAGGAAGTGGAACTGGTTGGGTGGGTAAGCCAATTCCTTCTAAGCATGAACCCATGAACTCTTCCCCGATGCACAAGTTTTTTTTTTTTTCAGCATACATAATTAACATTCAATAAACTGCAGTTGTGAGAAAGATATGTGAATTCTATTTTTAAGATTGCTCTTAGTGGTTTATAGAGACGCACACGGTTCTCTCTGCTTGTATATTATTAAAACTTTGTGCATGGAAATATGCAGCATATTTATATATAATATATATGCTAATATATTTATTTATTTCATTCTCAGCTGTGAAGTTTTCGTCGATGCCACAATTAGGATCATTCATAAGCAATCCCTTAAAAGGGACAAGCTTATGGAGTCTTTGCCATGTTTTATTGAAATCCATGGTGGCATAATCATCCCTTGATTCTGCAGATGCTCTTAATCAACTGAGAATAACATCAAGTACCCGAGATACATTCGAGAGATACTTTGAGCATGGTAAATAACACTTTTCTTGAAATGCAGTCAAACTTAGTGTAATCTTGTTCTTGTATTTACCTGTTTTAAAGTTTTTGTAAAAAGAATTTTACTATAATCATTATCTAGTGGAATTAATTCAACTAGAAAACCCAATGTCACAAATTATGATATTGTATGTAAAATTTCACATGGTAATTTTATATTGATTATACTGAACAAGTAACGTTAACTCTGCTGATAATGTCACTATAGTGAATATAGGCCTTTATAGGAATGTAGAAATTATAGTCTGTGCTTATTGAGGATAATGTTATCCCATATTTCATGTCCCTTTTTCAGAAATTCTCAAGCAACAGCTCTTTCCCTTGAAAGTCGTGAACAAATTAAGTACTGTATTTCCTAAGACATATGCTTAAAAGCTGATATCACAATTTTGAGGGCTGCCCTTTTTCAAATTTGTAGTGTCGATATATAGTGGAAAGTAAATTAACTGCCTTTTACCATCTAAAACTGCAAATGGCATAAACTAATTGATTTATTCACATAATTAGCTACTTCAAAAGATTTTTTGCCTTGCATGCATTCATGAATTTTTGTGCTTTTAATTCGGTATTACTCCCTAATAGACTAACTAAAAGATGTTATTATATACAATAAAAATTCATTGACTCAGTTACTGTGATTGAAATGTAAGTAGTTCTTCAATAATATTTCATGTTTGAGGCCTCAGAATGTGATTTCCTTGATCACCGGATGCAGTGATTGCAGAGTATACTAGGGCAATGCAGTAATGATGCTACTGTAGTTACTATTATTTTAAAAATGATAACCTTAGCCAAGTTTTGACTCTTTCAAAGGTGGCGGTGAATGTAGTAGATATTATAAGCACTGAGATCTTGATATGAATGTGTATATGTATCATCCAGGTTTATTTTTGTGTTGAAATGCGATTGTCAGCTAACATTAAGGATATTTACATGTATGACAACAGCAAATAGCTCACAGACACCATCTTATGAAATTAGATTTGGTTGATGATTTGAGAGGACAAGCAAACAAATATGTCAATCCCATCTCTCAAATCTGTGGAATATATGCTGACCCAATGGGTAAAAGAACAACATGGTGGATTGGACATGTTGTCTATGTTTAATGGCTTTCCACAAGTATGCAGCTGATAACCCAAAAGAAGTACAAATTAAAGTTGAGAACACAACGATGACCGATTCTGTGGTGGTTTTGGTAACTCCCTTCATGAAGAGGGTTCATGAACTACTAAGAGAACCTCGGAAGTTGTTTTTGTAGATGCCACAGGATCTTTAGACAACTGAACACAGCTATCGTTCACATTATGTCAAGATCAAGTAACATTGACCAGAGGTTGTAGTTTACATGAATGATTTTATTCTTTATTTTATTTTGCGTATGTTAACTTTTCAGGGGCATGTTGGCAAGATTTTTATGGCTAAAATAGCATGCTTTCAAATACAAAATCCATGCTCACTCACGAGACCCTGGGATTTTTGGGGGGAGCCAACTTATGACTTATTGTATTGCAATGGTCTGCTCCATACTTTTATCCTAATACTGCACTTCACTCTAACTACTACAGGTATTCTATCACTAGATTCCTACCTTCACTCAGAACTCGCCTAACCTCTTGAAAAACCTTTTCTAATTGTTGACTTTGCTTTGATGGTATGGAAGTTCAGTACATACAATATATATTTTCCTAAGCAAAAATTTAATTTGTATTCCTCTTTTAGTGATACTACTTTCCTGGTTGCCAAGCACAGTCACCTCCAAGAATTTTGTTAGTCTACTTTTTTTCCTTACGCTTCTTTGGTGAACAAAATTTAATGAAGTATTTGCATAATGTTTTACACATATACAGTACAATGTGTAAATGCAGTTAGTAAGAAGGTGTGTCCCAAATAGGCCATTGTATATACAGATAATGCAAATATGATGATTTAATTTATAATTCTGTTTGTTAACAATCCATACCAGTCATAATGTTTTCTATAAATTATATAAAAGTTCTGTTTTTTGCTTGGCAGGCTTTGGTATGATTGAGAAATGCTAGGTGAATGTGCTTTCTATGGCAGAGGAGCTCCACAGTCATTCATGACTGACAACTGTGAAGCTGAAAGAAAAAGTCTAGCTGAACAAACTTGGGGCCACAGCAAACGTTTCCTATGTATTTTCCATCTGCTTCAGCAGTATGGCGTTGCTATTGGATTTTGATGGCCGAGTACTGCTATTGTTTATTGTTAAGATATGTTTTTCCCATGGCGATCAGGCGCCAAGTAAGCGTGCCGGTTGGAGACGGCAACTGGCGTCAGTATGTAATTGAGGACTAATAAATCACACGCCTCTACCACCGTGTATTCTCTTGTCCCACCTTGACATCCAACATGGCGCAGTGATTCTTTGAGGGTACGTGAACGTGACCTCACCATGCCCTTCCAGCGTCGCTCAGCGCAGTCCACCCCAAGGGCCGCATGCCCTGTCGTCCCCCGTGGGCTCGTTCCTGCCCTGCAAGAAGCCAGGCAGGCCATGGCGGCACAGCAACAAATGACAACTCCCTCCGTGACCGGATTACGACCACACGCTACCCCTGCACCACGTGTCCCTTCGTCTGCGCCAGCCGGAGAAGTGTGAAATCGAGCTGAAGCCCGCCGCATTCAGATCCTGGAGAAGGTCGATGGAATGTTGGATCGAATTGTGCAGACTAACCACCGCACGAGGTCGTCCACCACATCAGGCTATACTACACGCCCCCTCTGCAACGAGCGCTGGACGCCAGATTCACCTTTCAGGAATGGAGTAACCTCACCGCTACGGAAAGCCATGGATTTTTCATTCACGATATTGTGTTAGGCTCTACAAACCAGTGCTGTATTATGGTCGGAGTTTTTCAATGCGACACAAGGCCCAGGCGAAGCGTTAGTGATTACTTTTTTAAAGTGTTCCCAAAAGGCCCCACGATTGCAATTTCCAGTGCCCTCAGTGTCAGTGTAGCCTAGCCGAATATATGTTATTACCTAAGTTAACGGTGGCCTAAGTGATAAGGCTATGCGTCGTCATGTGTACCAATGTAGCAATGACATTAATAGTGTTAGCGCCCTTAGGGCTAGGTGCTGTGCCTACAAGGCGGCCCGTGTTGATGCCGCTGCGCCGCCAAGCAATTGGCGGGAAACTGCTCTCGCGGCTGGCAGCGAGATATCCGAGGCAGATCATCCGAATGCAACCGTCGCTGGTACAGGTAGGGGCCACCCACCCCCCCCCTCCCTGTGGGAACTGCGGTGGCCGCCACGCCCCCGGCAGAGCCTCATGCCCCGCCAAGTCCGCTGTATGCAACGGATGCCGCAAGCAGGGCCACTATAAAAAATGCTGCAGGAAATCCCATGCAAAAACGGCAGAATCTCCGACAGATGTGTCTAGTGCTGTGTTTGTTGCGGGCGCCAAACCTCACCCGCCACCCAGTAGTGGAGGTAACAGTCGTCCACACCGCCACAGGAGTGCAAGCGGCTGTCGTCGCCGTGGCGGACCACCGGGGCACAGGTATGTGTGGCGGGCCCCTCCCTATTGTCGCGCCTCCAAGTCCGCCAGCAGCCCTTACACCCCGTGCCGGCTTGCGGGACGTAGCAAACCTCCCCCGAAGGGCCTTGGATCCGCCGTGTGCCACGTCACCTTGCAAGGCTGCACCACGGAGCAGACGTGTACATCGTGCAGTCGGCAAAGCACCCTCTTTCCTGTCACTGGACGCCTGCAGGGACTTGAAGCTGGTACCCAAGGAGTCCCCCCCACCCACCCCCGCGGTGGCACACGTGAGCTTGTTCGACGGGTGTAGCCCGACGGGCCACCCCCAGGTACCACCCCGACCCGCCGAGGTGCCCCTGCCCCCCCAGGAGGAGCATGCGGCCAGACTGGAAGCCTGGCTCCTGCAACATTTCGCCACGACGACGTTTAACACAGCCAGAAAGCCTGCAGTGATGCAGGGGGAAACGCACCACATCCACCTGCTCCCAGGAGCCACGCCCTACGCATGCCACACCCCAGCATCGGTACCAAAAACACTGGGTAAGAGGAAGTGAAGGCCCAGCTCGAAGAGGACGTCGCCCGTGGCGTCATAGAACCAGTACCTGCTGGGCAGCCAACTGAGTGGTGTGCCCGTATGGTGGTCGTCGCCAAGAAGTCAGGACAGCCACGCCGTACAGTCGACTACCAGAGCACCTCAACGCATCCTGCCTGCGGGAGACACCACCATACCCCAGCCCCATTCGACATGGTGTCCGGGGTACCCAAGCACACATTTCAAGACTGTGGCGGATGCATACTGGGGATACCAACCAGGTGGAGCTAGACGAGGAAAGTCGCGACCTGACACATTCATCACCCCTGGGGGAGATTTCGTTACTGACGTACCCCCATGGGTGGGACACTGCTCCGCTGGCGATGCGTATACCCGACGATTCGACGACGCCATCCAAGACATCCAGAGGAAATACAAGTGTGTCGACGACACCATCTCTATGACGACAGCATCGAAGGGGCTTTTCTGGCACGCCTACGACTTCCTCGAAACTGCGCAGCTAAGGGCGTCACCCTGAAGCCGGAGAAATTCCAGTTCGCAAGAAGAGAAGTGGACTTTGTGGGCTTCAACTTGGGCTGGGAGGCCTACAGCCAACAGAGGAACGTTTGCGGCCATCAAGAACTTCCCGATGCCGTGTCAGCCCTCTATCACCGACATAATGGCGTGGTACGGATTCGTCAACCAGCTGGCACCCTTCCTCGCAACAGCCCCCATCATGAACATTCAGGGAGCTCCTCAAGAAGCCAACGGGGAAGTTAGTGTACTGGGACGAAGCACTCCGCACCAAATTCCATCAAGCTCAGGACACAATCTGCCAATTAGCAAAGGACGGGTTGGCCTACTACGACAGGAGCCGCCCCACCAGCAGCGATCACTGACTGGAGCAAAGAGGGCATAGGGTTTGTTATTCTCCAGCAGTATTGCGCGTGCAGCTCTGCCGCCACACCCTTTTGCTGCACGAGCGGGTGGCGCCTGGCGCTATGCGGCAGCCGCCATCTCACCGCCGCTGAAGCTGGCTATGCCGCCGTGGAGGGGGAAGCCCTTGCGGTAGCCTGGTGTCTCCAGAAGGCGAGGCTGTTCCTGCTGGGGTGCCCCAACCTCACCGTCGTGACAGACCACCGCCCATTAACCAAGTTGTTGTTGGGGATCGGGCCATTACGGAAATTCTCCAGCCCCCATCTCTTCAGGCTGAAGGAGAGAATCCTGCAGTACCGCTTCAGGGTCAAGTATCTGCCGGGGAAAGCGTAACAGTGCGGCAGACTTCCTATCACGATACCCCGCCTTGAAAGCTGATCCCAGCACCCACAGACGTGGACCTCGACGAGGACCTCACCGACGCCATGGCGGCCGCGATCCTGGCAGCAGTAGAGCACGACAGCTGCGTCGTGGACGAGGCAAGTGTCAGACATGCCGCCGTCAGCGACCCCGTGTATCAGCTGCTCATGGCCAGGGTCCTGGCCGGGGACTGGGCCGACAGTAAGTCCCAGGAAGTTGCATGCCTTCGGCCCTTCTACGGTATCAGAGGCTGGCCGTCGTCCAAGACTTAGTGACATACACATTTGAACCAGGGCAAATGTCCGCCTAGTTATACCGGAGCCCCTTCGTCAGCGGGGCACCAAGGCCTGGACTCCATGCAACGACGAGCACGCCAGACGGTATACTGGCCTGGACTCGAGGGGTACCTGCAGTATCGCCGCTCCTTGTGCGAAGAATGCGACGTTCACGCACCATCCCAGGCCAGCGGAGGAGTTCATCATCACGCCGCCCCCTGAGTACCCCTTCCAGATGACGGTAGCAGATATGTTCCAGCACGACGAACACATGTACATGGCCTACGCAGATAGGCTCACTGGCTGGCTGGAGCTGGCCCACTTCCCCCACGGTACCTCCTCCTCTCACTCAAGACCCAGCTACGTCGCTACTTCGCCAGGTTGGGTGGGGGGCCCCGGAGCAAATCTCCACGGACGGGGGCACTAATCTGGCGAGCGAGGAAATGGGGAATTTTTCAAGTTATGGGGCGTGTCCGTGCGACTATCATCATGCCCAGTACCCGCAGCCCAACAGCGGGGCAGAGGCCGCGGTCAAGGTTGGGAAGCAGATCATAATGGCCAACACGGGCAGCGGCGGCAACCTCGACACGGACAAGTCCTCGTTGGCTATGCTGCAAGTACTCAACACACCCCTCCGCGGAATGAATAAGTCACCCGCCCAGATCGCAGCAGGCAGGCAGCTCCAAGACGGCGTACCTACGGCCCGCTGGCACCTCACGGTAGACAACACTGGGGGGCAACCCTCCGGCATAGAGAACGTCAGATGGCTGACATGGTCTGCCCTCACCGAGAACGGGACCTTCCAGAACGCTTCCCGTCATCAACCCGGGCGCCCATGTACGAGTGCAAAATCAAGCCACCAAGCTGTGGGGACCGTACCGGTATCGTGACGGAAACGCTCCCATACCGACAATACCTAGTCAGACTGAACGGCAGCGGACGCCTCTCCCTCCGTAACAGGAAACACCTGCGATTCACTCATCGGGGTCCCAGCCAGTGCGAGCCACACCTGCCACACATCCAGCCCCTCCCACGCCCAAGCAGCCACCGGTCAGCCACCCTACGCCAGCCTGCAAGCAGTGCGGGAGTCGCGCCCATCACGTCACGCCAGGAGGCCAGCTTGGATGAATGACTACATATGACGTCTTTGACTGTCATACACCCTTCTTATGTGTAATCATGTACATTACAGCAGCATCTGTTTATTTTGTTTTATTGGATCTGTCCCATTACTCTGTCGCATGCATCCAATTTAATCCATGTATATCCATGTATTCTTTTTATTTCCTATCCATGTATACCCATGTATTAATCTCGGGGGGGGGGGGGGGGGGGGGGGGGGGGGGGGGGGGGGGGGGGGGGGGATGATGGATGGAGTACCTGCTATTGTTTATTGTTAAGATATGTTTTCCCATGGCGAGCAGGCGCCAAGTAAGCGTGCCGGTTGGAGACGGCAACTGGTGTCAGTAGTAATTGAGGACCTAATAAACCACACGCCTCTACCACCGTGTATCTCTTGTCCCACCTTGACATCCAACAGATTCTAAACATAGAATTCAAACGGATAATCGTCAAGACCTTATGGCTGCCATAAAAAGTCTTGTTCATGCTAGTTCAAAAGCAGAGTTTAATAAAGTGTGACAGTCTCTCCAGTCCTGTTCTCTCATGGCACATATCCTATTTTCAAAAGGTAATGTGAAATAGCCCAGCTTTAGAAGCCTTCAGCGCACTATTGCTTCAGTTATCTGTCCCTATAAATGTCCTTTTTTGTATAGTTCATTAAAGTGTTAAAGTGTAAAGTCATAAAGTGTAAAGTCAGTTACCATGTTTATAATTCAACAAGTTGGTATGAAATCCAAGGTCTTTGATCCTTTGAATGAAGAGTTGAACAGAATTGAAAAGAAAATTGATTCTATCACTAAGTTGACTCTTTAAAGTGCAAGTTGTATGTCCTGCTGTTTAATTAACCATTTTAATTTCCTTTTGGCATATTTAAATCTTGTTTTAATGAGCATATTTTCTTTACTTTCAGTTATGTGGCATCCTTGGTTGAAAGGAAGGAAGATTGGGCAATAGCTTTTCGAGCTGGTACATTGTTACGAGGGAACCATATAAATAATTTCTGCGAGTCAACAATGTGCATAATCAAGGATATTGTTCTCAGTGGGTAAGGATTAATAAGTACATTATACAGGTAATATTTGTCATTACATCATTTAAGAAAGTACATATACTGATAATTAATGAGTCTGCATATGCGTTTAATGATGCTACTTTTTACTTTTCTTGGGAGTTGCTGAGGGTGGATGTTATTACTAGAAATTTCACAAAACTGAAGTTCTCCCACTAAGCAAGTGATGACACTGCCTTGATAGTTGCCATGACCTCTTGCTGAAATTGGTGGGCTCTGTTCTTAGTAGAGTGTGTGTGTATCTCTCTCTCTCTCTCTCTCTCTCTACTCTCTCTCTCTCTCTCTCTCTCTCTCTCTCTCTATATATATATATATATATATATATATTATTATTATATATATATATATATATATATATATATATATCTATATATATATAATATATATATATATATATATATATATATATTATATAATATATATACTATATATATATATGTGTGTGTGTGTGTGTGTGTGTGTGTGGTGTGTGTGTGCGCGCGCGCTTGTTTTAGACTACATAATAATAATAATAATAATAATATAATAATAAAAATATATGGCATAAAAATTTGGAAAAAACTGCTCAATAGTATGCATATTGAAAGGAACAGATAAAAACAAGTGGTATCCAAATAGCTGAGAGTTGCTCCAGTTTAATTAGAAACCTCAATACTGCAATGAAAATACTATGGGTCAAAGGTCTCTGGATGTTTTGCAGTTAATTGTATTGATTGATCTGGCAAACATTTGTCCGTAAGCGTAGAAAATCTTTTTTATGGAAATGTCTTACCTTGAAAGAGAGAGAAAAGGGATATATTTACCAAACCCCTGATGGCAAAATGTAAGAAAAAAAAATTCTGTTTATACTATTTAAAACTATGCTGGCAAAAGTTCAGGGTTAAACTGCATTAATTTTTGTAACAGACTGCCCATAGTTTTATTTGTTTTTACTTTATCAAACAGTTTGGATTATTTCTTCATTTTTTTTCAGAGCAAGGCATACACACGGCAGCTACTGATGTTTATGGTCGAGATTTTTCGATGTATATATGAGGCAACGATTGGTCGATGTGGCCTTGATTAGGCGGCATGTAAAGCCAATAGTCTCGACCAAGATTGCATTAGACAGCGTTGAATTGGTTGGCAATTCTAAATATAAGTACAGAGCGAATCTGATCCAACCATAAAATATGATGTAGACCTTGAAATTGGACTGTGCTCTTGCATGCAAGGCCAAACTGGTGCTATTTGCAAGCACCAAATTGCATGTGCCGAGTTTAGCATGACCTGTGTCCCGGCAATTTTTAAGTAGCAGTGAAAGTCGTCATCGATTAGCAGTTTTGGCTGTTGGCCAAGAGAAGGTCCCTGGTGTGGCATTTTTTAGAAAGTTGAATGAGGATGGCGGCTTGAGATCACTGGCAACGCAGAGATAAAGAAATTGTTAGTGAGAAGACAGAAAATCTGGATATGGAAGAGGAGCCGCAGGATCCAATTTCTAGAACAGAGACAATGTCATCTTCAGATGATGATGATTTTGCCTCTAGGAAAATATCACATGATGTTGCAGATACCATAGTTAGAGTCAGTGCACTGAAGAAGTTCCTCGGGCGTCTGGATTCCGTAAAAACTGCAAACCAGTTGAATAGTTTGCTGCATTGCACTGGAAGTGCAATAAGGAATGGTGGAGCTGGGTGAGGTAAGATACCTTGTCAGCCAACCTCCATCGCAAGACGCTCAATGGCAGGCCAAGGGGAGCTGCACCGCTGTGTAAAGGCCGTCATCCGGACAGGTGCTGTGTCTTCACAACCTAAACGTCCCCGTAATTTGGCTCACAACATTTCCTGCAACGTGGCCAATGGGAAAATCTCTGGCAAAAATCATTAAGTGAAAAATAGTTATATTTATGTTTTTTTTTAATATATTTGATTCAAATGGAAAATAGGAATCCTATTTTCGAATTCATATTTCTCACACTTCACAATAGTTTTTGATTAGTGTTAAGGCAACGTATTAATTTTATGTATTTATTATATCTCTTAATACATGAATGTTCCATTTTTATTGTATCTGGTTGACAATGGAAACTGTGCAGTTTGGAGTCAATCAACTTTGGTATGATGTACAATGTGAGTATACTAATAAACTTTTGCATAAAATAATCTTTTGTAAACAATTTTTTTTTCTTATATTCCAAGCTATGCAGTTGATTTTAAATTTACAGTGAAATATCAGCAAAGGAAAGATTTTTGGTATCCGAGGCTGCAATGGCAATATGTATAATATAAGCAAAGCAATAATTTTGCATAGTTTATGATATCTGCACAACAAAACCTGAGCATGGCCTTGGTTGTAATACACAGCGTAAATTTGTGCTTTATTACATATCTGTGCAAATTGAAAAATTTTTCTGGTATATTTTTCATTGATTAGAATGAATTTGCTACTCATTTCCGTTGGATATTATTGAAGATGCTTTTTTATTGCAACATAGATTTCCCTAGCAACACTAAATAAAGGTCTACATTTCCTGTCTCACACCATATATACTTCCGAACATGAATTACCATCGTACTCTAGCCTAACCTGACTAAACATGTACATTTCAAAAACATTGAGTCAAAACTACAAAACGACAATAGAAAATATATATGTATATAAGCACCAAAGAACAAATCAACTTGCAGAAGAAATATATATGATCAACAGGGCAAAATGTGCATTTTGAATGGGTACATGATGGGTGGATGTCAGATAAAATTCAAGATAACTAAAATTTTGAAACTGTCAGCCATACTTCGTGTACTAAATGCCTATAGGTGTTGAGGCCAATATGAGTAGTGAGTCATTTTTTCAATGGGTGAAGTATAACGTAAAGAAACAGCTGATTGACATAGCATCGTAACCCTTCTGGTGTGTTTCATTGAGCAATGTTGCCAGCCATATAACGTGTATCTCGGTACTTTTTTTAATAATTATATTTACCAATATTATAACCTCTCACAAGATAATATCCTCAAAACTGGTGCTTCTGCATGAATTATTATGTAATGAAGTGTTTCATTGAGTAATGGTCCCATATGTCTTGCATATCTCAGTTATGATGCATAAGCGCCAGCGTAAAATATTAGCTGATACAACATAGTTGACACATATTTTCTGTATACATCTATAATAACAACTATATTTACCAATATTAAACCTATTATATAAGATAATATAACTGGTGCTTCTGCAAGAATTAAGAAAAGCGTATACGTGGTAGCGCTATGAGGGCGGAGTCTCACGACGTCACCGCTACAAATCACGCTCTGATTGGTTCTAAATATCGAGAGGGTCTATTTCCATCCAGACTTCAGGAATATACCTCCGGGTACTGCCTAAAATATACTTGGTCGAATAGAGCATTGTTTTCATCAACGAAAACAAACTAATATAGATACTAAATTTTTTTAGAAAGAATTATTCCGTACTGTTTAATATGACATTATTTATTTTTTTTGTTTTTTCTTTACATTGTTATCATAATAAATAAATCCAAATATCCTATCCTAAAATTCCTGTATCTTTAACTCAAACGTGAAACACCTTTTCCAGACCTTTCTATGATTTCCTACCCCCCCCCCCCCCCCCCCACACCCAGCAACAACAACAACAACAAAGTAGTTTGTAGGCTTACTCCCCGAGTAAGTGAAAAGCAGAAGAAGAAGAAGAAAAGACTCACAAAGAAGACGACCTCATGGCTGAAGTTGTAGTAGTACTAGACGCTGAGGAGCCGATGCGTCAACTGATTTCCCGACTCCCAACTGCTACTCTTATATTCCCCGAAGCCTCTGAGGGGAAGGGTCCCAAAATCAGGTTCCTAATTAGATCGACCTGGTCTTGTTCTTAGCAAGGACAACGTCCTGCTACTCTTCTCTACATGACCTGGAGGATTAAATAACATTTACAGTGGAGTTCACGAATGCAGTGCTCCCCAAATGAAAAGGAAAATTGATGTGCTTTGTAACGCATTTTTTGGAAACCTCGATTGTACTTTTGTATAATTGGATACACTGGCATACCTTCTATTAAAATGCAAGATATAACTATTTCTCTCTCTCTCTCTCTCTCTCTCTCTCTCTCTCTCTGTTGAGACTATTGCAAAGGGACAGTTCGATAGAAAGTACTTTTATTGACAAAATATATAACTATGAGAACAAATTGTCCAAAAAGAGACATAAT
>NC_061100.1:129095102-129124868 GCF_015104395.2 Macrobrachium nipponense | reverse complement strand
GTTTGACATATAATGGAAACAATTTCTATTTTTGGAACGTACAAAGTTAATTTTCTCTCTCTCTTTTCACATTCTATGTTTATATTAACTTTTAAATTATGTTATGCAAAATCTGAACATACATTTTTTAGACATCCTGTAACTCTAAGCTAAATAAGGAATCTGAAAATGTTGCAAAACCCTTTTATATAACATTTCATACATCAAAGAGAAAGATATATGCGTTATGAAAAGTAGCAACACATAGTAAATATTATATATATTATATACTATATTATATATATAATATATATATATATATATATAATATATATATATTAGCAACAAATATCACTTGATATCGGAGTCACTAACTTACTGTGCAAATAATTGTTACCACTGGGAGTAAGTGGACTTGTTACTAAGTAACAATTGTCCCTTATTTTCTGTGCTTATCATCTTTTGTGTATTATTTAATTATTATGCTATGCAACAAAATATTCCAACTTTTAGTATTCTGTAAAAGAAAACTATTCAGATGGCTATTGGTCTGTCCATCCGCACTTTTCTGTCCGCCCTCAAATCTTACAAACTACTGAAGCTAGAGGGCTGCAATTGGTATGTTGATCATCCACCCTCCAATCATCAAACTTATCAAATAGCAGACCTCATTGCCTCAGTAGTTTTTATATCATATAAGTTTAAAGCTAGTCAAAATCGTACGTCCGGCACTGTTATAGGTACCATCAACACTGGCCACCACCGGGCCTTGGCGAAAAGTTTCATGTACCATGGCTGAGAGTTTCATACAGCATTATACACTGTTTCTTTCGTTTTCAGTCATTATCCACAATTTCTTGTCATGAAGGAGAGTTGTTGAACATTCCCTTCAGACATCCAAACTTTGGTGACCTCCTTTGCGTCAACTACTCCGTGAATTATCTTTTATCTCATCTTCCATCATCTGTTTCATTTAATCCCAGACAGCTCCACGAATCAACCACCTCCATTCTTCTCAACTTCGTTGCATAAATCTGTTTGAATTTGCCCCATAATATTTTTTCATTCATTCATACATAACATTTTCAGCTTCTTATACAGGTCTTGGCAGTATATTTATGTTATTTCAAATCCACATTGCAGGATAAAAAAAAAAAAAAAGTTAGCTACTCCACACTCTTATTCCAGACTCTTTTCTTATGATGCCCAAACCAGATATTAGGTAGCACCATGGAGGCATACCCTACATACACCGTAGACTGACTTGATCCCTAATCCAGTAACTTTTTCATCAACATATTAGACATACTTTGCTTTTACTAGGTCTTTGTATACCACATGCAGTTATTTCCCCTTGTGTCCTCATAATTCTTACGTCCTTATTCAAAGGAACGATTATTTCGCTCACCCATTTCTTTGGAATCTTTCCCAGATCACAATTTATCCTACACATCATGGTCAGCCACTCAACCGGGACGCATATTCCTGAAGTCTGGATGGAAATAGACCCTCTCGGATATTAGAACCAATCAGAGCGTGATTTGTAGCGGTGACGTCGTGAGACGTCGTGAGACTCCGCCCTCCCAGCGCTACCACGTATACGCTTTTCTTAATTCTTGCAGAAGCACCAGTTATATTAATCTTATATAATAGGTTTAATATTGGTAAATATAGTTATTATAGATGTATACAGAAAATGTGTGTCAACTATGTTGTACCAGCTAATATTTACGCTGGCGCTTATGCATCATAACTGAGATATGCAAGACATATGGGACCATTGCTCAATGAAACACTTCATTACATAATAATTCATGCAGAAGTTATAATATTGGTAAATATAATTATTAAAAAAAGTACCGAGATACACAAGTTATATGGCTGGCAACATTGCTCAATGAAACACACCAGAAGGGTTACGATCCCATGTCAATCAGCTGTTTCGTTACGTAATACTTCACCCATTGAAAAAATGACTCAACTACTCATATTGGCCTCAACACTTATAGGCATTTAGTACACGAAGTAGGCTGACAGTTTAAAATTTTAGTTATCTTGAATTTTATTTGGGATCGTTGTACCCTTCAAAATGCACAAATTTTGCCCTGTTGATCATATAGTATATTTCTTCTGCAAGTTGATTTGTTCTTTGGTGCTTTTATACATATATATTTTCTATTGTCGTTTTGTAGTTTTGACTCCATGTTTTTGAAATGTACATATTTAGTCAGGTTAGGCTAGAGTACGATGGTAATTCATGTTCGGAAGTATACATGGTGTGAGACAGGAAATATAGACCTTTATTTTAGTTGCTAGGGAAAATCTATGTTGCAATAAAAAAAAAGCATATTCTTTTAATAATATCCAACGGAAATGAGTAGCAAATTCATTCTAATCAATGAAAAATATACCAGAAAAATTTTTCAATTTGCACAGATATGTAATAAAGCACAAATTTACGCTGTGTATTACAACCAAGGCCATGCTCAGGTTTTGTTGTACAGATATCATAAACTATGCAAAATTATTGCTTTGCTTATATTATACATATTGCCATTGCAGCCTCGGATACCAAAAATCTTTCCTTTGCTGATATTTCACTGTAAATTTTAAAATCAACTGCATAGCTTGGAATATAAGAAAAAAAATTGTTTACAAAAGATTATTTTATGCAAAAGTATATTATATACAAGAGAGTACTCACATTGTACATCATACCAAAGTTGATTGACTCAAAACTGCACAGTTCCATTGTCAACCAGACACAATAAAAATGGAATAATTCATGTATTAAGAGATATAATAAATACATAAAATTAATACGTTGCCTTAACACTAATCAAAAACTATTGTGAAGTGTGAGAAATATGAATTCGAAAATAGGATTCCTATTTTCCATTTGAATCAAATATATAAAAAAAAACATAAATATAACTATTTTTCACTTAATGATTTTTGCCATGAATTTCCCATTGGCCACGTTGCAGGAAATGTTGTGAGCCAAATTACGGGGACGTTTAGGTTGTGAGGACACAGCACCTGTCGGATGACGGCCTTTACCAGCGGTGCAGCTCCCCTTGGCCTGCCATTGAGCGTCTTGCGATGGAGGTTGGCTGACAAGGTATCTTACCTCACCCAGCTCCACCATTCCTTATTGCACTTCCAGTGCAATGCAGCAAACTATTCAACTGGTTTGCAGTTTTTACGGAATCCAGACGCCCGAGGAACTTCTTCAGTGCACTGACTCTAACTATGGTATCTGCAACATCATGTGATATTTTCCTAGAGGCAAAATCATCATCATCTGAAGATGACATTGTCTCTGTTCTAGAAATTGGATCCTGTGGCTCCTCTTCCATATCCAGATTTTCTGTCTTCTCACTAACAATTTCTTTTATCTCTGCGTTGCCAGTGATCTCAAAGCCGCCATCCTCATTCAACTTTCTAAAAAATGCCACACCAGGGACCTTCTCTTGGCCAACAGCCAAAACTGCTAATCGATGACGACTTTCACTGCTACTTAAAAATTGCTGGCACACAAGTCATGCTAAACTCGGCACATGCAATTTGGTGCTTGCAAATAGCATCAGTTTGGCCTTGCATGCAAGAGCACAGTCCAATTTCAAGGTCTACATCATATTTTATGGTTGGATCAGATTCGCTCTGTACTTTATATTTAGAATTGCCAACCAATTCAACGCTGTCTAATGCAATCTTGGTCGAGACTATTGGCTTTACATGCCGCCTACTCAAGGCCACATCGACCAATCGTTGCCTCATTTATACATCGAAAATCTCGACCATAAACATCAGTAGCTGGGCCGTGTTGTATGCCTTGCATCTGAAAAAAAAATGAAGAAATAATCCAAACTGTTTGATAAAGTAAAACTAAAAATAGGGCAGTCTGTTACAAAAATTAATGTAGTTTAACCTGAACTTTTGCCAGCATAGTTTTAAATAGTATATACAGAATTTTTTTTTTCTTAAATTTTGCCATCAGGGGTTTAAATATGTCCCTTTTCTCTCTCTTTCAAGGTAAGACATTTCCATAAAAA
Organism: Macrobrachium nipponense; assembly: GCF_015104395.2. Taxonomy (NCBI): domain Eukaryota; kingdom Metazoa; phylum Arthropoda; class Malacostraca; order Decapoda; family Palaemonidae; genus Macrobrachium; species Macrobrachium nipponense. The sequence continues at coordinate 129,120,834 of NC_061100.1, read as the reverse complement.
ATGATTTTCTACGCTTACGGACAAATCATATTTGCCAGATCAATCAATACAATTAACTGCAAAACATCCAGAGACCTTTGACCCATAGTATTTTCATTGCAGTATAGAGGTTTCTAATTAAACTGGAGCAATTCTCAGCTATTTGGATACCACTTGTTCTTTTCTGTTCCTTTCAATATGCATACTACTGAGTAGTTTTTCCAAATTTTTATGCCAATATAATTTTTATTATTATTATTATTATGTAGTATCTAAAACAAGCGCACACACACACACACACACACACACACACATATATATATATATATATATATATATAGATAGATAGATAGATAGATAGAGAGAGAGAGAGAGAGATACACACACACTCTACTAAGATCAGAGCCCACCAATTTCAGCAAGAGGTCATGGCAACTATCAAGGCAGTGTCATCACTTGCTTAGTGGGAGAACTTCAGTTTTGTGAAATTTCTAGTAATAACATCCACCCAACTCCAACCCACCCTCAGCAACTCTCAAGAAAAGTAAAAGTAGCATCAGTTAAACGCATATGCAGACTCATTAATTATCAGTATATGTACTTTCTTAAATGATGTAATGACAAATATTACCTGTATAATGTACTACTTATTAATCCTTACCCACTGAGAACAATATCCTTGATTATGCACATTGTTGACTCGCAGAAATTATTTATATGGTTCCCTCGTAACAATGTACCAGCTCGAAAAGCTATTGCCCAATCTTCCTTCCTTTCAACCAAGGATGCCACATAACTGAAAGTAAAGAAAATATGCTCATTAAAACAAGATTTAAATATGCCAAAAGGAAATTAAAATGGTTAATCAAACAGCAGGACAGGACATACAACTTGCAATTTAAAGAGTAAACTTAGTGATAGAATCAATTTTCTTTTCAATTCTGTTCAACTCTTCATTCAAAAGGATCAAAAACCTTGGATTTCATACCAACTTGTTGAATTATAAACAATGGTAACTGACTTTACACTTTAATGAACTATACAAAAAAAGGACATTTATAGGGACAGATAACTGAAGCAATAGTGCACTGAATGCTTCTAAAACTGGACTATTTCACATTACCTTTTGAAAATAGGATATGTAGCCATGAGAGAACAGGACTGGAGAGACTGCCACACTTTATTAAACTCTGCTTTTGAACTAGCATGAACAAGACTTTTCATGGCAGCCATAAGGTCTTGACGATTATCCTTTTGAATTCTATGTTTAGAATCCAATAGCCAACGCCATACCTGCTGAAGCAGATGGAAAATACATAGGAAACGTTTGCTGTGGGCCAAGTTGCAGCTAGACTTTTTCTTTCAGCTTCACAGTTGTCAGTCATGAATGACTGTGGAGCTCCTCTGCCATAGAAAGCACATTCACCTAGCATTTCCTCAATCATACCAAAGCCTGCCAAGCAAAACAGAACATTAAATATAATTTATAGAAAACATGATGACTGATATGGATGTTAACAAACAGAATTATAAATTAAATCATCATATTTGCATTATCTGTAATATACAATGGCCTATTTGGGCACAAACACCTTCTTACTAACTGCATTTACACATTGTACTGTATATGTGTAAAACATTATGCAAATACTTCATTAAATTTTGTTCACCAAAGAAGAGTAAGGAAAAAAAGTAGACTAACAAAATTCTTGGAGGTGACTGTGCTTGGCACCAGGAAAGTAGTATCACTTAAAGAGGAATACAAATTAAATTTTTGCTTAGGAAAATATATATTGTATGTACTGAACTTCCATACCATCAAAGCAAAGTCAACAATTAGAAAGGTTTTTCAAGAGGTTAGGCGAGTTCTGAGTGAAGGTAGGAATCTAGTGATAGAATACCTGTAGTAGTTAGAGTGAAGTGCAGTATTAGGATGAAAGTATGGAGCAGACCCATTTGCAATACAATAAGTCATAAGTGGCTCCCCAAAAAATCCCAGGGTCTCGTGAGTGAGCATGGATTTTGTATTTGAAAGCATGCTATTTAGCCATAAAAATCTTGCCAACATGCCTCTGAAAAAGTTAACATACGCAAAAATAAAATAAAGAATAAAATCATTCATGTAAACTACAAACCTCTGGTCAATGTTACTTGATCTTGACATAATGTGAACGATAGCTGTGTTCAGTTGGTCTAAAGATCCTGTGGCATCTACAAAAACAACTTCCGAGGCTTCTCTTAGATGTTCATGAACCCTCTTCATGAAGGGAGTTACCAAAACCACACAGAATCGTCCACCGTTGTGCTCAACTTTAATTTGTACTTCTGGGTTATCAGCTGCATACTTGTGGAAAGCATAAAACATAGACAACATGTTCAATCCACCATGTTGTTCTTTTACCCATTGGGTCAGCATATATTCCACAGATTTGAGAGATGGATTGACATATTTGTTTGCTTGTCCTCTCAAATCATCAACCAAATCTAATTTCATAAGATGGTGTCTGTGAGCTATTGCTGTTGTCATACCTGTAAATATCCTAATGTTAGCTGACAATCGCATTTCAACACAAAAATAAACCTGGATGATACATATACACATTTTCATATCAAGATCTCAGTGCTTATAATATCTACTACATTCACCGCCACCTTTGAAAGAGTTAAAACTTGGCTAAGGTTATCATTTTAAAATAATAGTAACTACAGTAGCATCATTACTGCATTGCCCTAGTATACTCTGCAATCACTGATCCGGTGATCAAGGAAATCACATTCTGAGGCCTCAAACATGAATATTATTGAAGAACTACTTACATTTCAATCACAGTATTGAGTCAATGAATTTTATTGTATATTAATAACATCTTTTAGTTAGTCTATTAGGGAGTAATACCGAATTAAAAGCACAAAAATTCATGAATGCATGCAAGGCAAATCTTTTTGAAGTAGCTAATTATGTGAATAAATCATTAGTTATGCCATTTGCAGTTTAAGATGGTAAAAGGCAGTTAATTTACTTTCATATATATCGACACTACAAATTTTGAAAAAGGGTAGCCCTCAAAATTGTGATATCAGCCTTAAGCATATGTCTTAGGAAATACAGTACTTAATTAATTTGTTCACGACTTTCAAGGGAAAGAGCTGTTGCTTGTGAGAGTTTCTGAAAAAGGGACATGAAATATGGGATAACATTGTACATCAATAAACACAGACTATAATTTCTACATTCCTATAAAGGCCTATATTCACTATAGTGACATTATCAGCAGAGTTAACGTTACTTGTTCAGTATAATCAATATAAAATTACCATGTGAAATTTTACATACAATATCATAATTTGTGACATTGAGGTTTTCTAGTTGAATTTAATTCCACTAGATAATGATTATAGTAAAATTCTTTTTACAAAAACTTTAAAACAGGTAAATACAAGAACATTACACTAAGTTTGACTGCATTTCAAGAAAAGTGTTATTTGAGCTTGCTCAAAGTATCTCTCGAATGTATCTCGGGTACTTGATGTTATTCTCAGTTGATTAAGAGCATCTGCAGAATCAAGGGGATGATTATGCCACCCATGGATTTCAATAAAACATGGCAAAGACTCCATAAGCTTGTCCCTTTTAAGGGATTGCTTATGAATGATCCTAATTGTGGCATCGACAAAAACTTCACAGCTGAGAATGAAATAAATAAATATAATTAGCATATATATTATATATATAAATAATGCTGCATATTTCATGGCACAAAGTTTTAATAAATATACAAGCAGAGAGAACCGTGTGCGTCTCTATAAACCACTAAGAGCAATCTTAAAAATAGAATTCACATATCTTCTCACAACTGCAGTTATTGAATGTTAATTATGTATGCTGAAAAAAAAGACTTGTGCATCGGGGAAGAGTTCATGGGTTCATGCTTAGAAGGAATTGGCTTACCCAAACAACCAGTTCCACTTCCTTAAAGGGGGTCTAGCCCCCTATGTTAAGGTAGGGCATTATAGGTGTCTCCTATCATTAGGTGGGGGAGAGCGGGGGAGCCCCTCAGGTTAAGTGGTTTAGATAGCCTATAAATAGGTCAGGCTAGCTAGGCCTAGTTCCTTTTACACCCAATTACTAATTAGACCCATTTTTGTTTTAGCGACTGAAGGGTTGGATATTTGGAGCTTGAAAGAAATGCATCCAAATGGCATAGGCTACCCTTAGGTTCTCCACAATTTGTCCTAGCAGTGTGTCACAAATTTGGAATTTTGGTCTTGGGGGACAATATTGATGCCCTATTTATCCTATTTTAGCAATCAATTAGGAGGGTGCAGGTGTCTGCTCCACTCAAATCTAGTTTCAGTAAGCATAAAATTATATAATTTTAAAGCCTTAGTTCCTGTGGACTGAGTACCAAACTTGTGGGCTGCCCGAGGACAACTGAAAATTGCCATATTTCAGCACTTGGGTAGGTAAAACTATCAAGATTGTGCGTCCTTCTGTAATTCCGAAGTAAGAAGTAGCCTAGGCCAGGCAGGTCCCAACGTACTAGTAACAGATGTTCCAAAAATGATCGTTGAAAAAGTACCGTTACCTTGCAGAGGCTGGGGTCAATGTGTCAATAACGAGTAATGTTTCTTAGGTAGTCAAGCAATAGCCTAGGCTAGCTGTGTCCATAGGGAAAGTAGTGTAGACCACCGAACGGTTGTAGCCCCTTGTATGCAGTGTAGGAGGTCAGCTTGTATGTATGGCAGAGGGTTTGTACGTACGCTAGGATGGATGGATTATGGAATTTAGGGCATAGCCCAAGCGCTGGGACCTATAAGTTCATTCAGCACTGATATGAAAGTATGGCTAGATGGAAAAATGAGAAATGAAATGAAAATGATAAACTGATGACAATCCTGCACTTGAACAGGACTGTACATCAGCAAAGGCCATTTTACTCTACCCCCAGCATTCCGATCATCCAAAGTTATGAAAGATCGTTTTGGCCAGGGGGCCATGTGTACGGTAAGGGGTAAGCGCATATGTATTTGTTTGTTTCTATGTCGTTTTTACATTGCATAGAACCAGTGGTTATTCAGCAACAGGGGTTTGTATGTATGGTTGGAGTTAGCCACACAGCCATTTTCATGAATTTCCTTGTTAGGCTAATTGCGTCATCTCTGTTTCCCCCACCCAAAAAACCTGGTTTCCCAACAGGGATCCCCTTACCTTTTTACGAAAATTACGACAGAAACTCCGATTTTTGCCCTTTAGCCTATTCTGTCTGTGTTCCCCCACCCAGGTTTCCTGAAAAGGTCCCCCTTACTGTTTGTAGGTATAGGCTTTTGTATAATATTTTACTGCATGTTTTCGAAAATCAGTCCATTCCACAAACATATGTTTTTCGGGTGTAGCTATTTTTGGCTATACATAGATCACGCAAGCTTTGTAAAGTTTTTCCCTTTGGTCTTAGGTAAGGCCTGCCTCTTAGGTGTTAGCCTATTCAGGTATGGCCTAAGACCCTAAGACAAGGTTTTAGGTTAGACTTCTTAAATATGAATGAGTAAAATTACATGGAAAAATACTACTTACCAAGTAACATCTTCTTCACACCTTTGTGCTTGAATTTTTTGCTTTGATGGCAGAGTAATTTTTTACGAAATAATTTCTTCACTCCAACAGGGTACAGTTTATAGGAGTTGAAACATACAATTCTTGATGTTGAATACCTATTTCTCTCCACTTGTCGAAATCTTCCCTTGATTTAGCATTAGTTCGTAAGCACACAAAATCTTGATTTTTCTGCAAAATAATATTATGGAAGCCACTGCCTTCAAAATCTAGCAACTCCATAGTGACTAAAGTACAAGTAACACACAACGAAAACAACAGACTAGGAGGACTATAGACTACAGACTCAATCAATTCGGCAGAAGTTACAGAACAGGAGCAGCACATGCAGTTTGTTTACATTGAGCAATGGTGCTATATACCTTGCATACTCAGCCTCCCAGTACCTTTTTATAATAATAAGCGCCAGCGTAAATGCATAGTTGATACATATATTCTGTATGCATCTATAATAACTAATATATTTACCAATATTATAACGTATTATATAAGATTAATATTTTCAAAACTGGTGCTTTGGCAAGAATTAAAAAAAGTTTATAGGTGGTAACTCTAAGGAGGGCGGAGTCTCACAACGTCACCACTCCAAAACACGCCCTGATTGGTTCTAATATCCAAGAGGATCTATTTCCATGCAGACTTCAGGAATATGCGGGCGGGACATGCGAAAAACAAGATGGCGGGTGTGTGGAAGAAAAGAAACATGGTGGATGCGTGGGTGGCTTATTAACATTTTAGGAACAATGATACCGGAGCTGTTTAATCATGTGATACTGATTTTGATAAAATGGATACAGGCGCATCTTTAATGAGTCATATGGTGGGTATATGACCTTTGGCGTGAGGAAATGATAAGGCTTGTTTATTCGTGTTAGTGTGAATCATGGCTTGGAGTGAGGGGAGGTTTGATGGTTTGTCACAACTAGTTTTGCAATCAGTGTTTGTGATACAGGGAGCTCGGGTTGTGGGGTTTTCGTAGGTCATTAGCTCTTGAAGGATTGTCATATCAAGACGTGAACTCTCGCCATGGCTTCATCAACCTCCTCGTGCAAGTTAGTTTTTGGGAACTTGTCCGAAAATAAGTTCAGGAAGAGGAATATGTGTTTAGTAGTGGCCACTAATTGTGTGACTTGCAAGAATTACGGTGTGGTGGCGGACGTCATTTGAGCTTATCTATATGCCGAATTGGCAGGTTTTCGATTTTCTCGCACTGGTGCATCATATACCTGTCTTCATGATAGGGGTATTGAAGAGCCCGCCATTGTGAAAAGACCTGAAAATATCACATCTTGGGAATGCGACGAAGAAGTTGATCTACCCACCATAGCTACCTTATTAACCCAATACGGTATCGGCGCCCCCATTGAAGATAATGAATACGCGCAAAAGAACGTGGCTTATTCCAAAGATGAAGATCACGCCGATCGTTTGGGCAGAGATAGCAAACAGATGAGGTTCAATCACTTTTTTTCCTCAGTCAAGAAATTGAAGGAAGAATTATTTAAATCATCGTATGACTATGTCAAATATGCTATCTTTCCCGCTGGCATCGGTCAAAGCGGGCGGGTTAACACGACTTGGTTGAATCAATATTTACCTGTGTTAGCTACATTCAGTGATGAAATGAACAAAATTGGTAAAATATGTTGCGTGGCTATAATGAAAAAGAATTTATCCCTGTTGGAGGAAAGTTGCGTGGAAGATTTATATATGAAAAACTTGTTAGCTAAATTTAAAAGCTTTGAGGTATTAGATGAAACGTCCTCTTTGATACACGGTCGGGAAGCCGTTGGGGAAGACGTATGTGGTGTTTACTAGGCTTGTGGTGTGGCCCTGTGTTTCGATGAAGTATTGTTTTTGACGTGTTTGTACAGTTTTTTTTCAATTGTATGTATTTGTATGGAATATTAATTCATTCCCCTGTATTTAGCATTGGTTACAAATATAAAATAGCAATTCTGTCTGTCATTTGATTTTTCATTTAACCTCTTTCAAACTCGATATTATACTTATAAATAAACAAAATTGAAATGTGTGCTTGTGTCATTGGGTATAGTTTGGCATGGGAAAATGGAGATTAAGACTGATAAATATATGTCTCACGTGAGTGTGGAGTCAGCTCATGTGTGTGCGTCATCCCTGTCGGTTATTGGAGGAGATATCAAATTGATAAATATACGTGTCACGTGAGGTTGAAATCAGCAGCCAAATATCCTTTTATCATGATACTCCGAATATCTAAGCATCTGTGTAAATATAAACAAAATGTAACGGCTGAGAGAGAGAGAGAGAGAGAGAGAGAGAGAGAGAGAAGTTGATAGAGACTATATTCTGGATGCGCATATATAATATTCCCGTAGAGTTACGTGACGTCACGGGGTTAGAAAAATGGAGTCAATTTGGGGTTGGGGGTTGAAAGGATAATTTTATTCCCGTAGAGTTACGTGATGTCACAGGGGGTAGGAAAGGTGGAGTCAATTTGGGGTCAGGGGTTGAAAGGATGGTTTTATTCCCGAAGAGTTATGTGACGTCACAGGGGTAGAAAAATGGAGTCAATTGGGGTTGGGGGTTGAAATGATGGTTTTATTCCCATAGAGTTACATGACCTCACAGGGGGTAGGAAAGGTGGAATCAATTTGGGGTCGGGGGTTGAAAGGATGGTTTTATTCCCGAAGAGTTATCTGACGTCACAGGGGGTAGAAAAATGGAGTCAATTTGGGGTCGGGCGGATGGAATGGTGGTTTTATTCCCGAAGAGTTATGTGACGTCACGGGGGATAGGAAAGGTGGAGTCAATTTGGGGTCATGGGTTGAAATGATGGTTTTAATCCTGAAGAGTTACGTGACGTCACAGGGGTAGGAAAGTGGAGTCAAATTGGGGTCAGTGGTGGGGGGTTGAAAGGATGGTCTTATTCCCGTAGAGTTACGTGACGTCACAGGGGTTAGGAAAGGTGGAGTCAATTTGGGGTCGGGGGTTGAAATGATGGTTTTATTCCCGTAGAGTTACGTGACGTTACAGGTGGCCACACCCCCACCCTTTTTGGACCTCATGGACTTGCATGAGCTCATCAATAATGTGGAGTCGATTTGGGGTCAAGGGTGGCCACACCCCCTTTTACACCTCATCTACGTATATCAGCTTATAAGACAATTGGAGTCTATTTGGGGTCAGGGGGGCCATGCCCCCTTTTGCACGTCATCTACGTATATGAGCCGATAAGACAAGTGGAGTCCGTTTGGGGTCAGGGGTGGCCACGGCCCCCCCAGAATAGTGGAGTCTATGTGGGGTCAGGGTGGCCACGCCCCTTTTGGGGGTTGCCCCGCCCCTTTTTGTGGGGTTGCCCCGCCCCTTTTTAGGCCTCACGTACGTACATGAGTTTATCAGGAGGGGGGAGGATGATTAGAAAAGTGGAGTCTATATGGGGTCTTTTCCTCTACTGTGTTGTAGTTGTTAGAATACGATGCGACTATAGCTGTTATGGCTTTGGGCAATTCAAATGGACATAAAATCGAGCATAAATTCTGATTCCTGTATTGAGACACTCGATGACGGAAAATATTTTGTTCATATCTAATGATTCAACATGCCATTTGTCAACGCATCAGAGCGAAACTGCTGATAATGGTAATGCAACAATGATGTGCTGTGCGAACATTGCATTTATTTTTGAATTATAAATATGAAACTTCACTCGAAATAATAAGCCTCTGAATTTGCATCATTCATTCAATTTGAGAGCCTTGTTTTCAATTAAGTGAAAGCTTCTGTCGCTCTAAACGGATTGTTCGTAATCAATATTGTACAATATAGAGTTTCATTTCTCATTTTTGATATAATGTTTTCCCGAGCATCGAACCCTTCGTGATTTGCACGAAAACGAATTGATTTCTCTGCTCGTTTGTTTATTGAGCTGCACTTCTTATGACTGATTTTTTATTTGGATGGACGTTCCAGTCCAACATATTTTATAATCATCTTATTTTCATGTCTATTGACTCAGTGGTTCTCATTACCAATAAAACTGAAATCTATTGGGCTGTTCTTTGAATTAAGTAATTATGGTGTTATGAGTGGAACCCAATTCAGAGATTTTAAATTTGCTAATCGGTTCTTAATTTTCTGGAATAAATGGATTCAGTCTTTCGTCTAAATTCATTGCGTGGAGTTTGCTATAGTAACTGAAACTCTGGAAATAAATTCTATTTACAGTTATGTAGAGGAATAACAGATCGCTAGAAAAGTGGTCTCTTAGGGCACTAACTTCATTTATCATTCTGCAAGATCCCAAACTATAACACTAAATTCAGGTGATATATACTATCATCATATTAGTTCTTTACTATGTGAGGCCAAGCGTTAAATTCTGTTCTCTTGCCAAAAGGTGAGTAGGTGGTTGGTAACCAAAACCTGCCCACTTGATCTGATTTGACTCTGACGTATTTTTCTCTTGTAGTCTGACCTCACTGGATATAATTCGTGAGAGAGCCCGTCCGTAACTTTATATTACGTATCTTGCTTCTGTAATATCTACTAATTTCATTCGAGGGTCATTAGAATGTTTCTCTCTCTCTCTCTCTCTCTCTCTCGTATTCCAATTGCATCATGCTAACTGTAGAATTCAGTGTGGGACTAAAGTGAAATGAATTAGGACCACAAAACTGAGAAATACTACTATTGCTATTTATTAGGAAATATACTTTTATTTTTTATCTTTTTTAGGGATTGAGGAGGTTAAATAAATGATCAGACTATATCCCAAGGATGATAATACTAAACCTAATATAATGGATATTGGTAAACTGACGATTATTCGTTTATTTTTATTTTATTTACTGAGGTGGTTTTACAATCACCTACGGAGCGTCATTTACATTAGTTAGTTTCTAAATGAAAGGATAAAGTGAATTTGCACCCGGAAGAAGTTCCTCGTTGGACGAGTGGATTTCGCGCTTGGCTACCAATCCGGTGGTCCGAAGTTCGATTCTCGACTCGGCCAACGCGGAACCAGAGGAATTTATTTCTGGTGATAGAAATTCATTTCTAGATATAATTTGGTTCGGATCCCACAATAAGTTGTAGGTCCCGTTGCTATGTAACCAATTGGTTTCTAGCCACGTCAAAATATCTAATCCTTCGGGCCAGCCCTAGGAGACTGTTCATCAGCTCAGTGGTCTGGTAAAACTAAGATATATTTAACTTCTTTACACCTGGAAGATCACGCTCTGTCAAGATCGCGAAGGAGCTCAGAGCGGACTTTATTACCTATCTTGTCATGACTAATTTCAAAGCTTCCTTCCATCAAAAATGTCAGTGAATGAAGATTGTGTCAATCAGCATTAATGATTGGTGGTTAAGTCCCAAAAGAGGGCGCAGTACAAAGAAGAGCAGTTGATTTACTAAAGAGAGGGAGAAAAAAAGACTTGGTCGCAGAAACTAAATGATGGGAGTATTTGAAAGCTTTTTAAAGACTATACATTACGCGGAGATATATTGAGCAATAATAGGGGAGTGAGAGCTAATAACTCTCGCCCTTATCTGGTAAAACACACCCTCTGGTCATACTGCGTTTTTCCATAGGCAGCCGTTCATCTTCACAGAAAACAGAACGACAAACCAGTAAGTCACGAATTGAGTTTGGTTAAAAGAGTTTTTTTTTTAACACTTCTATCTCTGATGATAATATCTCATAAATTATCGTATTAGTTCATAGACAAGTTTTTATAAGCAAGAGCACGTGCTGGCAGCTTACTTCAACAATCTGAAACCACCTCCTTTTTGAAGGGTTCGATAATTTCCTATTACTGGCCACCTACTCACTCCCCCCGCCTATTCTCCCTCCCTTCACTCCTTCCCCTCCATTTCCTCCCTCCCCTCACCCCTCCCTTCGGCAACATTTCCAGTTGCCTTTCTTCCGAGAAAACATTTGAGCCAGAGTCGGTTTCAGTATTCGTTGAAAAGCCGATATTTCAGGAACGTCGCCTTTCCGGGATAATCCGCTAAGCTCGCTTCCGTGAGCTCTGGCTTCACCGGCAAACTGCCCTGATCGTTTTGGTGGTATCCTCGTTTATCACTTTTCTTTTTTCATCATTTCATGGATACAATATCATTGGCATAACACCAAAGTAATCTATAAATATGGGAAAAATTAAAATAAATACGCTATATTGTACTAGAAATAATGGTTCTGCACTATCTAATATACACATTACTTATGTTTTTACATTTTCATTCTAACAGATAAATTATGAATACCCTATCCTAAAATTTCTGTATCTTTAACTCAACATGAAACACCTTTTTCAGACCTTTTTTAGATTTTCCATAGACCTTTCCAACCCTCCCACAAACAACAACAACAACAACAAATTAGTTTGTACGCTTACTCCCCTAGTAAGCGAAAAGTCTGAATACTACCCAATTTCCGTAATGTTGCTTTGATTGAAAGTGATAACATTACCTGCGTTCAGTGACCTGTGTCTTAAATAACAGTCAGGATGTAATAGTTACATATGGATGGAGAGACAGACCTTTTCAATGAGGACTACGTAACAATGGCCATTCATTTTCGTATGAAATTTTCATTATCATAATTGCGACTATCAGTATCACGATAATTCTTCTTCTTCTTCCCAGCTTTATCCGTATTCGGGGTCGCCGTTTTTAATAAGTTTTAATACCTCATGATAATTATCATCATCAGTATCTGGTTTCCCTACATGACTCGTCCCAAATCTGTCCGCATTTCTGTGAAGTCTTTATCATTTAATTATATGGCAACGTCAAGCAATTGATTCTAATACTTTATAACGTATTTTCATATATTTTTACCACCGATAATTATGATATCAATATGGTAACGTCAAGCAATTGATTCTAATATTTTATAACGTATTTTCATATATTTTTCCAACGGGGAAAGTACCTGATAACGGTGAAAATAATTACATGACTTTAAAATCACATCGACATTAGTTTCTATACATAACCTAACGTCATTTGAAAAAAACAAAGTTGATAAAATTTTTTGCAGTCTAGTAAAAAGTACAGTTCAATTCGATACCAATAGCTTACAATTTCTCTCTCTCTCTCTCTCTCTCTCTGCTAAGATGCTTATCATTAAGAACTGAATATATTCATTAGATACACTTTTCATGATATTTTTTATGCCTGTAGCTAATTTCGTGATGCCTATGCGAATTCAAACATTCATGCGTAAATATGTAAAATTAAGTGCGTATTTACTTTAATACATTAAATAAATTCATTCCAATATATACAAAGCAGAAATTCTGAAAACAAATTTATATCAGGTTTTGACTATGAGTATAATCGATAATAGTAGTATTCACAGAATCATGAACTAATTCACCTTTGTTACATTTTTTTTTTAGAGTTCTAATGTTACGATAAACATCTTTGTTAGGAGGTTGGGGTGTTGCTTATCGGCAATTGATACTTGTGCATATTTTTACAATGTATAAGACTTAGTACCTATACATTTTTTACAATGTATACATGCTTTGAAGTCTGTATAGGTTTCACAATTTGGGACTTTTCAACGACTTTGTAACCTACATGGATTTCTTTCCTCTATTACTGATATAGTTACTAGAGCAAAAAGCCATTATTGAGCCTTTGGTTTGATGTCATAAACATGGAAGGCTTACGGTGGTTGATTGATTCATTTAGATATTTTCACATGCTCTGGTATGTCTTCTTCGTTTGTTGAGGGTTGTCATGTTATCTTATCATTCTAATACAAATGAATGGGTTTTCACCCTTAGCTTCAAAATTCGTTTTTATGGTTGACAATTATATGTTGATAAAGTCTTGAACATAAGGCGTAATACAAATTCTAGGGTAACTACAGCAGTCAGGAATTTGATTTATTACTTTGGTTTGCATCATTACACGTAAAGGGTAGTGGCGTCAGTGCAGTCATTATAAAGGGTATTTGCAGCATCCTCTTGGGAACCCACTTTTTAGAGATTGACTTCACCACCTTTCCCGGCTCATTTCTTCAGTCTTGCAGTCCAAAACTTCGAACTGTTACTGCTTAGTGCAACTGAGGGTGTTTCCACCCAGTTCCGCCATTAGGTCCTGTAGTACTTCATTTTCTGACTCTTGATATTGTTGTCCAGCCACTCTAACTCCCTCTTTTCAGTGAATCACTATTGCTTGGCTTCATAGTCTGAATGTCATCAAATCAAACCTTTGCATAAACCATTAGTTTTATCGTAAGAATACTAATAAAAATGAGGCGGCATTTTCCTGCAACTTTGTGGAGGTTCAACTGTCACGGACAACGAGAGGTTCACTCCAGGTTCGGATATTAGATAAACAAAAAGAATTCAACACCAACAGTTGAAACTGGGAGTACGAATATAGAAAGATACACAAACAGAACAAAGGTTTATTTATGAGCTTACTAACAAAGATAGATACAGAATGGTTTCTAATATTTACATAACAAAAGTAAAATCTTACAATGCAAGAACTGGGGAAACAGTGATCTAATGAAAATACTTGCTGGTAAGTTTTGCAGCTGTCGGGAACCAATCCTCGAAGCGGCGACTTCACAAAGGAGAACTATAACTTCAGACGTCTTCTTGACACCGTACTGCAGAAAACAAAGTCTATTCTTGATACTCAAAGGGTAGGTTACTCGACGAAACCACTTGTAGAACGTTTCTTCTCTGAAGGCTTTCTCAACGTCAAAATATCTCTGTCATCCACTTCCTGATGACGACTTGACCAGATTCCGATCAAACTCTCGAGCACCTTTTTTCTCTCTTATCCTTTGTCTGTTCCTTCTTCTCTTATCTCTCTCTGATGATCTCTGCTCTCTGCTGGTCTCTAACTGATGATCTCTTCTCTCCTACTTTGTCAGTCGTATATATATGGCAATTTTGGGGTGGGGCCTACCAGCGAACGTCACAGGCTCCCGAAGGATCTCGAAGAAATATTGCATCAGAAATCGTGGCATTTCTCATGACACGTCGGCGCCTGTTGCGTTCCATAGTACACCTGGCGATTCTCAAACAATCATGAGAATAGGCACCTCCAACACGTGCGCGAATACCTCCTTGCTGCAGAACTTCTTGAAGAAGATGCATTTTCCTTTCCTTTAACTTTGCTATAAAGCGATTACCATGACACATTCCCCCAAAAAGAAAAAAAATGAAATCAACTGATTTTATTTTTTCTTAAGAGAAACAAGAATTAAACAGCAGGGGAACAATTCTGCATAAAGCTTTAATCCAGTTAACATGCACACTTCTCCATTCAGTCACTCATGCCAAAACAGAAAACGTTCATTAGGCTACTCATTCTGAAAAATCTCTAGAGAGGCTATCAGTTATAACATTATCCTTTCCTCTTAATTTTTCGTTTTCTGAACTCTAATGGAAAACCTGGAACTTCTTAAGCACCTCTGAGTTTTTCTCAAAACCAATTCCTCTCTGTGACACAGTTATTACAACCACGGGCAGTGGCCACAGCACGGGGTGTTCTTTAAAATCCTGAACCAAATTTACATGCATCCACTTTGCTCTACGCTTACCCATATCAATCGAATAATGAAGATTTCCCCTTTTAACTGAAATTGAAAAAGGACCTTTGAACTTATAAGATAAAGAGGGACCTTCTTTCTGGACTAGTACTAAAACTTTATCTCCCACACAGAACCTTCTCTCTTTTGCTCTAAGATCATGTTTCCATTTAGTCTCCCCTTGACTTTCACTCTCGTTCTCTTTCACTAGTTACCAAGCACTTTTGTTCTCCTCTGCTAGTTGCCAAGTATCTCCTAAATTGTTTTTAGAATACTCTAGATTAGTTATGTAGCCTTCTCTACCTTCTTTAAGCATTAAGTTACATTTCAACATTTCCAAAGGACCTTTAGCGGTGTGACCGAAAACAAGAGGTAACTTTTCTTCAAAGTTATTACACAGTTTTCGTAAACAACTCTTTAAAGTTTGTTGAAACCGCTCCACAATACCTTGTGATTCAGGATGATAAGGTGTGGAAGTTACGAGTTTTATGTCTTACTCTTTCATTCTATCCTTGAAATACTTGGATACAAAATTACTACATTATCACTCTGTATAGTACGAGACAGACCAAACTTAGAAAAATAATCTAACAATCGTTTAACTACGGTCCTTGCGTTACAGCTTCTTACGGATATTGCCTCTGGATAGCGAGTTAGTCTTATCAATGATTGTCAACAGATATATATTCCCTCCCTTACTTCTAGGCAACAGTCTGACCATATCGATAACTACTACATTCTCAAAAGATTCGCCTACTGAAGAAATATTACACAACGGAGCTCTGGGAATTACTTGATTTGGTTTCCCGGCAATTTGGCATTCATGACAGCTTAAAACATACCTCTTTACATCACTCCTCATTTTAGGCCAAAAGTACGCCCTACTAATACACCTGAAAGTTTTATTTATTCCTGAATGTCCTTGCTCATCATGTGCTAACTTCAAAACTAGCTCATGAAGTTTCCTAGGAACTACTAATTGTTCTGGGATTTCCTCTTTACTACCTGACTTAGGTCGAACATAACAACACAAAACTTCGTCCTTTAAACAAAACGTTTCCTTACACACATTATTGAGATCATCATCCAGCTCACATTAAAAAATTTGGGTTAGTGTCTCATCCTCTCTCTGAAACTTGACTAGCTCATCCTTATACAAAAAGTTAGTGCCTAATTCATCACTGTAACTAGTACTTGATTCCACGACATCGACTATGTTACTCTTGACAGCTACACCTTCCGTTTGGCTAACGCGGTCACCGACAGAGTCAGGTCTCTCGGCCACACTCACGCCAAGATCAACTTCGCCACCTCTATCACACTCGTTTGAATCCACGAACTCACTCTCGCTCAAATCCACGAACAAATTATGACCGTAGTCTATGTCTGTATCTAAACCCTACCTATTTACTGCCATTTCAGGCACTGGAATATCCCTCACAACAGGATTCACATTCTTGGATAAAGCTAAGTCATTACCAACAATAATGTCAATGCCATTAATGGGCAAACTGTCAACAACTGCTAGTTTCACTAATCCTGACATTACCTGACTTTCTAAATTCAACTTCAACAAAAGACAAAGAACACAAGTGTTAGGAAATCCACCTGACATGACTTTTTATTTTCCATATTAATTTCCGCCCTGTTTGGTACACTCTCTCTCCTAATCAGTGAGACAGCAGCCCCTGTGTCTCGAAGCAAGAATACTTCTCTCGAACCTACTCCTCCAAGAGAGGAAACTATGCCTTCTGACAGAAATTCACCAAAAAATTTCCTAGTATCTATCATCACATCATTCCTACTTGACGAAAGGTTAACTAGAGACTGGTTTCTTACTGTCCTTCCTTTCTACTGCCCAATTTCTTGCTAAATGCCCTTTCCCATTCCATCGGAAACAAGTTAATTCTGAGCCCCTAGATGCCACTTTACTCTTACAAACCTTAGACGTATGATCAGGTTTTCCGCATGTATAACAGGAATAGTCACTTTTACTCGCATTGCTATTACTAGAACTGAAACTTTTACTGCTTTGTACTCTACCAGACGAAGGATCATTTCGTTTCTTACTAACACTCAAATTATGAGTTAAACTATATTCGTCTGCTAACCTAGTTGCTCCTGCAAAAGATACTTCTCGCCTATCTTCTATGTAAAGCTTAATCTCAGGGGATACGTTATCTTTGAAGTTTTCTAGCATTACTAAGTTCTTTAAACCATCAAAATCCTCAACTTTGGCAGAAGTTAACCAATCAAAAAACAGCCTTTCTAATTTCTTACCGTATTTTACATACGTAATATTCTCATCCTTTCTCAAATTTCTAAATTTCTTACTGTACACCTCCAGTATTAGCCTATACGCGATAAGAACAGTTTCTTTCACGATATCATAATCTTCACATTCATCCTCAGATATACAACTATACACAATAAGTGCCCTACCACTCAAAACTGACTGTAAATATAAAGTCCACATTTCTTTAGGAGAACCTACTCTTTCCATTAACTTCTCAAAACACATGAAATATTTTGTTACATCTTCCTCATCAAACTTTGGTACTAATTTCAGCACTGCACTCATACCTAACCTATCAGTTTCATTTTCGTTCTGGCCTGTCTGACTGTTAAGAGTGCTTTGCCTTAACCGAGCGATTTCCAACTCATGCATGTGTTCTTTCTCTCTTTCTTCCTGCTGCATTACCAACATTTCTCTCTCTTGCTGCATTTTCATTGCTTCTCTCTCTTGTTGCATTTCTCTCTCAGCTGCTCTTTCATTTCTCTCAGCAGCTCTTTCATCTCTGTCATACTTTTCTCTTTCTTTCTTTTCAACGTACTCCCCTCTAGAACTAGAAGCTTACCAGACTCAATAAACTCTTTCACCATCTTACTCATTCTGATTCTTTCTATATTCTCCTGGTGTCAATGTTACGGTGCCGTATAGCCTAGCAAGGTCGCCACTAATGTCATGGACAACGAGAGGTTCGCTCCAGGTTCGATATTAAATAAACAAAAAGAATTCAACACCAACAGTCGAAACTGGGGGTACGAATATAGAGAGATACACAAACACAACAAAGGTTTATTTAAAAGCTTACTAAGAAAGATAAGTGCAGAATGGTTTCTCCTATTTACATAACAAAAGTAAAATCTTACACTGCAAGAACTGGGGAAACAGTGAGGTAATGAAAATACATTTAGTCAAGTTTTGCAGCTGTCTGGAAACAATCCTCGAAGCGGCGACTTCACAAAGGAGAACTATAACTTCAGACGTCTTCTTGACACCGTACTGCAGAAAACAAAGTCTATTCTTGATACTCAAAGGGCAGGTTACTCCTCGAAACCAACTTGTAGAACGATTCTTCTCTGAAGGCTTGCTCAACGTCGAAATATCTTTGTCGTCCACTCCCTGATGACGATTTGACCAGATTCCGATCAAACTCTCGAGCGCCTTTTTTCTCTCTTACCCTTTGTCTGTTCCTTCTTCTCTTATCTCTCTCTGATGATCTCTGCTCTCTGCTGGTCTCTAACTGATGATCTCTTCTCTCCTACTTTGTCAGTCGTATATATACAGCAATTTGGGGGTGGGGCCTACCAGCAAACGTCACAGGCTCCCGAGAGGACCGGGATGTCTTAGAAGGATCTCGAAGAAATATTGCATCAGAAATCGTGGCGTTTCTTACGACATGTCGGCGCCTGTTGAGTTCCATAGTACACCTGGCGATTCTCAAACAATTATGAAAACAGGCACCTCCAACACGTGTGCGAATACCTCCTTGCTGCAGAACTTCTTGAAGAAGATGCATTTTCCTTTCCTTTAACTTTGCTATAAAGTTATTACCATGACACGTTCCCCAAAAAAGAAAAAAAAGGAAATCAACTGATTTTATTTTTTTCTAAAGAGAAACAAGAATTAAACAGCAGGGGAACAATTCTGCATAAAGCTTTAATCCAGTTAACACGCACACTTCTCCATTCACTCACTCATGCCAAAACAGAAAACGTTCATTAGGCTACTTATTCTGAAAAATCTCTAGAGAGGCTATCAGTTATAACATTATCCTTTCCTCTTAATATTTCGTTTTCTGAACTCTAATGGAAAACCTGGAACTTCTTAAGCACCTCTGAGTTTTTCTCAAAACCAATTCCTCTTTGTGACACAGTTATTATGAACACGGGCAGTGGCCACAGCACGGGGCGTTCTTTATAATTCTGAAGCAAATTTGCATGCATCCACTTTGCTCTACGCTTACGCACATCAATCGAATAATGAAGATTTCCCCTTTTAACTGAAATCGAAAAAGGACCTTCGAACTTATAAGATAAAGAGGGACCTTCTTTCTGGACTAGTACTAAAACTTTATCTCCCACACAGAACCTTCTCTCTTTTGCTCTAAGATCATGTTTCCGTTTAGTCTCCCCTTGACTTTCACTCTCGTTCTCTTTCGCTAGTTGCCAAGCACTTTCGTTCTCCTCTGCTAGTTGCCAAGCATCTCCTAAATTGTTTTTACAATACTCTAGATTAGTTATGTAGCCTTCTCTACCTTCTTTAAGCATTAAGTTACATTTCAACATTTCCAAAGGACCTTTAGTGGTGTGACCAAAATCAAGAGGTAACTTTTCTTCAAAGTTATTACACAGTTTTCGTAAACAACTCTTTAAAGTTTGTTGAAACCGCTCCACAATGCCTTGTGATTCAGGATGATAAGGTGTGGAAGTTTCGAGTTTTATGTCTAACTCTTTCATTCTTTCCTTGAAATACTTGGATACAAAATTACTACATTATCACTCTGTATAGTATGAGACAGACCAAACTTAGAAAAATAATCTAACAATCGTTAGATTATTTTTTCTCCTTTTTCATCACATACAAAGCAATTATTATGCTACGCTATCTTCTTTGCGGTAAGAACAATGTTTATCATACCGCACTGAACAAACTACTGGCATCGTCGGGCACGCCCACCTCTCCATCGCCTCACCCGTGTGGACAACATTCATGGGTAAGCCCGCCAGAATTTGCCCGTGAACCCCTGAGCACGCCGATCAGGCCCGCTCGTGTGGACAGGCCTTTAGGTCGAACATAACGACACAAAACTTTGTCCTTTAAAGAAAACGTTTCCTTACACACATTATTGAGATCATCATCCAGCTCACATTAAAAAATTCGGGTTAGTGTCTCATCCTCTCTCTGAAACTTGACTAGCTCATCCTTATTCAAAAGGTTAGTGCCTAATTCATCACCGTAACTAGTACTTGATTCCACGACATCGATTACATTACTCTCGACAACTACACCTTCCATTTGGCTAACACTGTCACCGACAGAGTCAGGTCTCTCGGCCACACTCACGCCAAGATCAACCTCGCCACCTCTATCACACTTGTTCGAATCCACGAACTCACTCTCGCTCGAATCCACGAACAAATTATGACCGTAGTCTATGTCTGTATCTAAACCCAACCTATTTACTACCATTTCAGGCACTGGGATATCCCTCACAACAGAATTCACATTCTTGGATAAAGCTAAGTCATTACCAACAATAATGTCAATGCCATTAACGGGCAAACTGTCAACAACTGCTGGTTTCACTAATCCTAACACTACCTGACTTTCTAAATTCAGCTTCAACAAAGGACAAAGAACACAAGTGTTAGGAAATCCACCTAACATGACTTTTTTCCATATTGATTTCTGCCTTGTTTGGCACACTCTCTCCCCTAATCAGTGAGACAGCAGCCCCTGTGTCTCGAAGCAAGACTACTTCTCTCGAACCTACTCCTCCAAGAGAGGAAACTATGCCTTCTGACAGAAATTCACCAAAAAATTTCTAGTTTCTCTCATCACATCATTCCTACTTGACGAAAGGTTAACTAGAGACACTGGTTTCTTACTGTCCTTCCTTTCTGCTGCCCAATTTCTTGCTAAATGCCCTTTCCCATTCCATCGGAAACAAGTTAATTCTGAGCCACTAAATGCCACTTTACTCTTACAAACCTTAGATGTATGATCAGGTTTTCCGCATGTATAACAGGAATAGTCACTTTTACTCGCATTGCTATTACTAGAACTGAAACTTTTACTACTTTGTACTCTACCAGACGAAGGATCATTTCGTTTCTTACTAACACTCAAATTATGAGTTAAACTATATTCGTCTGCTAACCTAGTTGCTCCTGCAAAAGATACTTCTCGCCTATCTGCTATGTAAAGCTTAATCTCAGGGGATACGTTATCTTTGAAGTTTTCTAGCAATACAAAGTTCTTTAAACCATCAAAATGCTCAACTTTGGCAGAAGTTAACCAATCAAAAAACAGCCTTTCTAACTTCTTACCGTATTCTACATACGTAATATTATCATCCTTTCTCAAATTTCTAAATTTCTTACGGTACGCCTCCAGCTAGTACTAGCCTATACGCGCTAAGAACAGTTTCTTTCATGATATCATAATCATCACATTCCTCCTCAGATATACAACTATACACAGTAAGTGCCCTACCACTCAAAACTGACTGTAAATATAAAGTCCACATTTCTTTAGGAGAACCTACTCTTTCCATTAACTTCTCAAAACACATGAAATATTTTGTTACATCTTTCTCATCAAACTTTGGTACTAATTTCAACACTGCACTCATACCTAACCTATCAGTTTCATTTTCGTTCTGGCCTGTCTGACTGTTAAGAGTGCTTTGCCTTAACCGAGCGATTTCCAACTCATGCATGTGTTCTTTCTCTCTTTCTTCCTGCTGCATTACCAACATTTCTTTCTCTTGTTGCATTTTCATTGCTTCTCTCTCTTGTTGCATGTCTCTCTCAGCTGCTCTTTCAT
This sequence comes from Macrobrachium nipponense, assembly GCF_015104395.2. Taxonomy (NCBI): domain Eukaryota; kingdom Metazoa; phylum Arthropoda; class Malacostraca; order Decapoda; family Palaemonidae; genus Macrobrachium; species Macrobrachium nipponense. The sequence continues at coordinate 129,098,859 of NC_061100.1, read as the reverse complement.
TTCTCTCAGCAGCTCTTTCATCTCTGTCATACTTTTCTCTTTCTTGCTTTTCAACGTACTCACGGAGATCATTCCCCTCTAGAATTAGAAGCTTACCAGACTCAATAAACTCTTTCACCATCTTACTCATTCTGATTCTTTCTATATTCTCCTGGTGTCAATGTTACGGTGCCATATAGCCTAGCAAGGTCGCCACTAATGTCATGGACAACAAGAGGTCCGCTCCAGGTTCGATATTAAATAAACAAAAAGAATTCAACACCAACAGTCGAAACTGGGGGTACGAATATAGAAAGATACACAAACAGAACAAAGATTTATTTATAAGCTTACTATTAGTACAAAGATAAGTGCAGAATGGTTTCTCCTATTTACATAACAAAAGTAAAATCTTACACTGCAAGAACTGGGGAAACTGAGGTAATGAAAATGCTTGCTGGCAAGTTTTGCAGCTGTCGGGAACCAATCCTCGAAGCGGCGACTTCACAAAGGAGGACTATAACTTCAGACGTCTTCTTGACACCGTACTGCAGAAAACAAAGTCTATTCTTGATACTCAAAGGGCAGGTTACTCCTCGAAACCAACTGAAGGGTTGCTCAACGTCGAAATATCTCTGTCATCCACTCCCTGATGACGACTTGACCAAAATCCGATCAAACTCTCGAGCGCCTTTTTTTTCTCTTATCCTTCGTCTGTTCCTTCTTCTCTTATCTCTCTCTGATGATCTCTGCTCTCTGCTGGTCTCTAACTGATGATCTTTTCTCTTACTTCGTCAGTCGTATATATACGGCAATTTGGGGGTGGGGCCTACCAGTGAACGTCACAGGCTCCCGAGAGGACCTTGACGTCTTAGAAGGATTAAAAGAAATATTGCATCAGAAAGCGTGGCGTTTCTTACGACACGTCGGCGCCTGTTGAGTTCCATAGTACACCTGGCGATTCTCAAACAATCATGAGAACAGGAACCTCCAACACGTGCGCGAACACCTCCCTGCCGCAGAACTTCTCGAAGAAGATGCGTTTTACTTTCCCTTAACTTTGTTATAAAGCGATTACCATGACATCAACCATTGGCAGTTATTTTAAGTCCTTCAATATAAGTTCCCATTCACTTCTCTCTAAATTCACATCTCAGGCTAAAGCTCCATTTCATAAAGTATTACTAGTTGGAGGGAGGGTTATGGTATAATGTGGTTCGCTCGTTGTTTTCGAAATAAAGAAAAGAGGAGTGGTCAGGTTTCTTTCAGAGAATCAGAGTTAAGCGATAACTCTTGTATTGAGGCATCCTTCATGAAGTATTTCTATATCATTTCTGCCCCCCAAGTGAGAGATGGAATATAGATAAGGAGTTGCAGTCAACACCAATGAAGCATTCGTTTCCATTTAGTGGGTTTGTATTTGGTAACTGTCTCGGTAATGTAATTCCTGGGAAAAGGAAAGTTTCCATTCCTTACTCTAAGATACAAGAATTACTTTTTTTTCCTTTTAATTCCCAGGGAGATATAAACTTGTTTTCTCGCCTTTTTTATTGGCTGTTAGAATACCGTTTAATTAAATCTACATATATAAGAATCTTTACTTTCCATCATAAGGAAGGAGTAAAAGAAAGTTGTATCTGGTAAATAAGAAGGCTATAATACTTGAAGGCACTACTAAAATTTTCATAGCATATTATGCAAACTTTGTCTGAACAAATAGTGAAAAGAACAATGGAAGTCACAAGATTAGCGTCGCAAAATTATTTCGCCACTTTCTGAAAAAAAGTGCCTTAATGCTTTCTACCTTTCTCAGCTCAAATATAAAAGTACAATGCTTAAGCAAGAAATGAATATATTTTCATGTCATATTATACAATGACATTTAAAAAGCTTTCACATAGCTTGATTAATGCCTTGTCTAGGGAAATTTTTGCAATATTTCCTTATTCAGTAAATTTTTTAAATAAGAATAATGAACTTTTCTTACAAATAAGGTATTTCAGCACTTTTTGGCTCTACCTACATAACGCAGACAGGATAATTTGCACACAAGTAGGCAACCCCGCTTCAGTTGGCTGGGCATTTCTGGTTCATTTCACAAAATGATTTACTTAACCCATTAAACAAAGGATTTAATATCTTATATGCAATATATCTCTATATATGTATACATGTATATATATATATATATACATATACATATACATATATATATATATATATATATATATATATATATATATATATATATATATATATATATCGTATATTTTAACAAATAATAATTAAGCATGTATGATTTTCTGTTCTGGCCTGAATATCATTTATTTCAAGCACCGAACAATTGCTTCTTTTATCTCCCACCTATTCTATTATAAAACAATTACTCCCTAATATCCGTTTCATCGCTGTACTTGACCTCGTGTTAAAAAAGAAACAACAACTAATGATTATAATTCCCACACAGCGGGTTTGAAGGGTAAATAAAAATTTTCGCCTTTTTATGAATTAGACTAAACACTATGGTGAATACCTCATGAAATGATGCGGAACAAAAATCTTTAATGAAAAGTGATTTCATTAATTTCGAGAACGGGCATTTTGCCGAGCGCTTGTTAGCCATTGAGAAATATTTTCCATTTTTATTCCCATTATATGCGATTTCTAATGAATTATTTCTCCCGAATCGGGTGAAGCTGTTCTTTCTCATTTACTTGTTACTGGGGATGAGAATACACTTGCTGATATCATATACATACTACACACAAGCATAATATATATATTATATATTATATATATATATAGATATATATATATATATATATATATATATATATATATATATATATATACATATATATATACACATGAATAACTTGATCACGAAGTATATAAAACGTGATGCTATGTATAAATAAAGGTTTTTGCCACGAAGGAAAAAATGAAAAGCGATGTGGCGAAAAAGATGGACTTATAGTGGACTGTATTTTACTTAACGTTGTTAGGTACTTGGTCAAAAACCGCTAAAAGCCTTACGTAACAACTCCACAAAACTCCCTTTGCGGTTTCTAATTTACGGGGAGATATCTCTCGACCCAATTCATTATTAACGAGGATAACACACCAATATCATTAATGAATAGTACCACAATTAAGTACTTTCACTTCTGAGCAGTCCTTGTAGACATGAACTCAGATCATAAATCGCTATACAAGATACGACGAGAGGTACGCGCCTCTCTCTCTCTCTAAATGTTGCGAGTACTCACGGGTTGGTTGATTTTCAGACCTTAGAGGACCGCTGTGTTATCTCGTTTCTAAAAGTTGTTTGCATAACCTTAAAGTATGAACACAATAATAGTTTATCAGATCAATTTATAATCACCATCCACAAAACTGAAACATGAAAATTGAAATAAAATGGAGGGATATTGAAACGCATTTGATAAATGTAAAGTTAGAATTAATTTAATAACTAAAACTTAAACATATCAAAGAGTAATAACATATAAGTGACAAATGAAATTAATCACTCAATTGGAATTGTGAATCAATGGGACTCAAATGAAACAAATTATGACAAAATTAAAAGCATCAGGGCAACCGCCCTTTCTAAATTCACACACAAATCACTACACAACACTAGATAACAGGTGACCTCAAAAGTTGAGCCAAGAAGCTGTTCGTTCCGTCCTGCATTCGGGTTTTGTTGGGGAAAAGAGACAAGTTATACAATTACCACGAATGCATGAACATAAAAAACGTTACAATAATTATC
>NC_061100.1:129052057-129094602 GCF_015104395.2 Macrobrachium nipponense | reverse complement strand
TTACAATAATTATCAAGTTCGTTGTCAAAAATAAATTCCAAATATAATAGTGTGCAACTTCAGTATATTTAGTAAATGTAGTGAATTAATTGTTGGTGTGTGTCAATACAATTTTGGGCGATATCACGCCCATACAGTGTACTACGTACATACGTATACACACCCATAAGGGGGACGCAAAGGAGCGACTAACTAAAACAGTAAGTATACTTCGATATTAAAACGTCTACTGACGTTTATGTCAAAAGACTTCGTCTTTGTGTAAAACCATTTCGGTGCTAACCGCACCACAGATACTACGTACTAGAACATGGCAAAATCAGATAAAATAATGTTAAGAGTGTCATTCTTAAATAAATGTGGTTCTTTCACCCTTATTATGTCATGCAATGTAGACATACATATCTACAAAATATATGGGCATGCGAATCCATTTGGTTTTCACATGAATACAAATACAGTAACATAGTTCCTGTCTGTCGATTACCTGACAGACGGCAATACGCAGTGAAAATCAATCAATAATTTCTTATGAGACAGACATTAATAACTATAATAAAAGGCAAATAGCATGGAAACTAGTGAATACACAAAAACATCAGAAAATAAAATCGTTGTGAGAGGAATTCCTCACAAGCGAGATAGCCAAGCACTTTCGGTCTAGTGCGACCCTTTACTCAGGCACAACTGATCGTGCAGTGGAAAAATATATCAAAGTAGCCTTAATATCCAAACTGACATTACAAGATTAGCAATAAGGTCGGTTTCACTCTACAGAAACGAGGAAATGCCTGAGGGCAGGATAAGCAATTTTTAGGCAGCCACACCTTGGAGGAGCACACACGTGGTCAGCAGATGATTCATCCAGAAAACAATACATTTTGAAAAAACAAGGAGGCACATACAACTTATTACCATGAAATTTACAAAAATGTTCCCCCCAAAAATTAGTGAAAAGACGAAAAAAAGGATATGAAGAGAGAGAGAGAGAGAGAGAGAGAGACGATTTTGAGAGAGATGAGAGAGCAGAGAGAGACGAGAGAGAGAGAGAGAGAGAGAGAGAGAGAGAATAATAACCATATACATTTGGGCCTAATTAATTAGTAGTTCATTTATTTTAAGGTCCTTCATAAACATTTTACAAATATACGGGTCCAAATGGTACAATCCCAGACTAAGATTTACCTAGGTTGTTTTTATTAGTGATTTGTATAATTGCTGATTCCAGTAAATTTCTTGAAACAATCATTAGATCTAGCAATTACAGAGGTATCGTCCCAATTAATACAATGAGATTTTTCACTCAGATGGATAAACAGTGCATTTGAAGTCTGGGCTGTTCTAACTGAATACATATGCTGCTTAATACGTACACATAAATTTTTACTTAACTGTCCAACGTAAAAAGATGGGCAATCCTTGCAAGAAATTTTGTAAATGATGTTATTTGATACGGGACTATTCTTAATTAGCATATATTTAATGGTATTGTTATAAGAGAACACTGCATTAACATTAAATGATTTAAATATTGATTTTATGGTTTCAAATCCACGAAAGTAAGGCAAACTAAGTACATTTTTAGGCATTTCTTTTTCATTACTAGCAACACTTTAAAACTTTTTGTGAGCTTTTTGATAACATAAATCAATTATATGAGGTGGGTAGCAGAGATCGTTTCCTATCTTTTTTATTTATTCTATTTCTTGGTCAAGATATTATGGACTCGGGATACATTGGAAAGATTCTCTATGTATTAATACATCTAAGAAAGGGATGACATTGTTATTTTCAATTTCAACAGTGAATTCTATGGATGGCACTAAATTATTCAATTTGGACAATAAATCATTCACATCGATACTAACAGGTAAGACTATTAGGATGTCATCTACATATCTGTACCATTTTAAGGGGACAATTGTGATATTAGGGAGATGTTGTCTTTCAAAAAATTCCATATATAAGTTTGAAAGGAGAGGTGATAAAGGGTTATCATTAAAAATAAATCTGCAATCACAAATACATAACTTAATCAATGAAATTATGTGACTAAAGGACATAGGCAATTCATGCAATACAAGTTCATTACTTAAATATTCTAGCACAGAGTCAATAGGGACTTTTGTAAACAAGGAACATACATCAAAACTGACAAAGATATCGCTAGGGTTTAGTACAATGTTATTTAAATTTTCCACAAGATCAAGAGAATTCCGGATGTGTGAATTAGATACAGTTCCAAGTAGCGGGGATAACAATTTAGTAAGATATTTAGATAGTTTATAAGCAATTGATCCTGCAGTACTAATAATTGGGCGCATAGGTTTGTTTTCCTTATGAGTTTTAACTAGGCCATATAAATAAGGTAATGAGGGACACTTTACAGTTAACTTACACAAAAGTTCTTTTTTATCTTTAAGAATTTGTTTGATATTGATATTAAAGTTTTTTATTACTTGGTCCAACGGATTTTTTGCGAGTTATTTCATCTTCTAGTAAAGTATGCATGCGTGATATGTAGTCAGTTTTGTCCAGAACTATAAACTGTTGGATTTATCAGCCTTAGTAATGTGTAAGCTATTATCATTCTTCAATTCTTTTAAACTTTTTCTGTAGCGAGCGGGGAAGTTATTTTCATGATAGGCATGCATAGCACTATATGACATGCCTTTGATAATGTCTAAATGATTTTGTGGTAGGTCACAATATTTTTCAAACTTTTACAGAGATGTCGCTGTTGATAAAGCTGAGGGTTTGTTACAAATGAAGAAAGACAACCCAAAGCCTAATGCACGCACTGCATTATCACTTATTTGTTTGCTTGATAAATTCACCACACAGATGTTTAGTGATAAAACTCAGAAACCGCCCTTTTCCACAGGTAAAACTGAGGTGTAATGAAAGTTATCATATTTGAAAGAGAGGTAAGAATTTACATCCTGCCTATGTGAACTCTTGAGCGAGGCTGAGTTTCCAGACCTGTGATTGGCTCATCAACAGCCAATCAGGAGCGTCGTAAGGGACTGACCTATACATCAAATGCACGGCTGATGTGAATCTATATAATTGCATCATGTTTTTACTGCCCACTAGAGTATATTGAATATCGTAACATTATTAGCGCTTTCGCTCTTTCAGAGTTCAGCACTGCAAAAATGAAGGTATGGAGATATATATGGGTAAAACTTGCCGTTACGTAACGCTACACTGACTAGCCATGCTTGTTTGATTGTTTTTACCATATAAAGAATTTTTATGTTAAATTTAGCCGTAGTTGAAAAATAATCATAGATTCTTAATATTTTACTCAAGATGTCTTAATTATCTATTTAATTTTAATAATGAAACAAATTATTCGACACATGAGACTGGAAGAGAGAGAGAGAGAGAGAGAGAGAGAGAGTGTTGATTGACGAAAGCAAATTCATCAGAACCGAATCCCAGGTCGTGTCCCCTGTGCCAGGTAAGCGAGTGTACATTAGCAGTTGCACTAAAAGTCTCATTCTCAGAAGCCGGATGATTCGCAACATAATAAATAGGAGATATTCTTCACTTTCTCTTTTCACATCACACACATCTAAAATCCGAAAGCACCAGTATTTTCAAGGGGAATTTATTGTATGAAAACACTAGTTTTATATCATCTTGATCGCATTAATGATGCAAACTCTAAGTAAAAACAGGCATAAGGAATTAAATGCTCCCCTCTCCTTCACGTTTAGTCTTTGTAATTCCGTTGATTATATCTTATTGATTTCAGGTAATCATAATTTATTGTCCAATTAATACTAAATCGTTTGGTATGACCGAAACTTTCCTATCTTAAGCAAAACGTGAGGTAAATGGAGAAATAAAGCCATATTGTAAGTTTTCTAAGCTGCAGACGAAAATATGAGACTGAGCGAGCCGCCCACGATATAGAAGCCACAGGTGGTCAGTCCTCCCCACGCCCAAGTCCGGTGCTGTTTTATAATCTGTGACGTCATACAACCCAGTCGAAGCTACAATTTACGGATGTAGAATAGGATCATTGCCTTTCTTACACTTTGAAATACGATCTAATAAATATACCTCCATAGATTTGAGGGGTGAATGTGATTTTGGACACATGAACAATTGTAGTTCACGTGAAAATCGATATTGCAAATAATTTTTTTTTGTGAAACTTTTAGAGACTGACGGTATCCTAGAGACTGAGGTCACCAGGTTTTCTCGACAGTTTTTAAAAATCCCCTCTCTTGGCTTTGTGTGCATTTGGAACCTCGTCATCAATTTTTTTGAAGTTGATTTCGTATAGTGAGTTGTCTGTTGGCGGAAAACCGCCTTTCAGTTCATGTATTTTGTTAAATTAACATAGTTTAATTTGGAAGATGTTCCTCAAGTCTGTTCTTAACGGGTTTGAGCTACATAGTGCTACGTTTATAGATCGTTTCGTCTACCCCGAAATTAATTAGTTAGTTTGATTTGGAAAACGGCAGCCATTTTCTCCAAATATCAGCTAATTTTTAGGAAACGCGGGAACCAGAACCCGCCAGCCAGAGGTAGGGAGTTCCCAGTTGGGGGAATATAGTCTTTTGTCAGCTTTAGGGACGTATCTCGAAGGGAAGGATGTAGGCTGATTGGTACTTCTTAGACCTATATCTTAAGCTCTTTTTCCTGTGACCCCTCTGCTGGCTGTATGTTACCGTTTCCGAGGATTTGCCCTTGCTCGTGGGGGGTTAAGCTGAATCCCAACACCCAAGCAAACCGCCTGTGATCTGCCCCAGTCGACTGCAAGACGCGACCTTGGACGGATGTCCAACCACCTGCCTTCCTGTTAGGCCTATCCAGGGCGTGAGTGGCGCGCCAATAGACCCAGTCCTAAGACAAAGCCAGGCCACGTTTTTTCTACAAAGAGCCACTGAACACGACATCCAGGTATGTCTTGTGAAACAGCATATTGCCAGTCCCTTACCGCCTATTATCTAGTTGATCCTCGTTTTCCCATTCAATTTCCAACCCAAAAAGAACTCATCCTTTTGTTCCCTTTCACTGCCTCATGGCCGCATGCTTCCCCTTGTGTGATCGTCCCAGACGAATGAAGTCATTGCATACCTCAGTGAAACAATAGAGTTCCTTTTCCCCAGTGTTAGAGAACGAAATACTAATAGTAACTGATAAAAAGAAATCCCTTTTTCTTTTATCTTGTCTAATCTGGGATTCTTTTCCAGATTCCCTGAGCCATGTGTCACGTCTCTCTGCCCGCAAGTGTTGCATTACCCAAGTTTAGGAGACCAGCTTTCATCAAATCACATTTTAGCCAGCTATCCATTTGTGAGAGATTATAAGTCCCAACGTGTGGACGCTGCATTCACTTTTCTTCAGGCCAGTACGAGCCTCTTTGTAAATAAATAGCTGTAAAGTATTTAGCTGAGTCTCTGGCGACCTACCTTTTCCTCTAAAGAAATTATCACTAACTATCCGTTTTACGGTAAGTTCAATTAATTCCACCTTGAAATCCCTCAATTATTTCTGTTTACGTATCGAGCCCCTCTCAAGTCCGGGCTAATACGTAACAGTGACGACTGCTTGCCAGCATCGAATCTGGGCTTGCTTAAAAAAAAGCTTGTAAATCGCATTATCCCTTGTAAAACGAATGTAAATGTTTTTCAAAGCGAAAAAAAAAAAGCACTTGCAGGGGAAGAAGACAGACACTGACTCACGGTAAGGTATACCATTCTTTTAATATGATTATTCTATAACAAATGTTAGCTTAAGGTATGTTTAAGTATTTTCCTTACGAAGTGTTTAATAGAGCGTAGGTAGAAATCTTATTATTGTAACGGCGAACGCGCCAGAGCTTTATTTTAGCGGCGAGCAAACAATTTGCCCCGCGAATTCTCTGTGATTTTGTATTGTTGTAGGAGCTCACACTAACACGTGTGCAGATAGATGCCAGAAAGAACCAGATCAAACTAGGAAGTGCTTTGCCAGGGTTTATTGCTGTGTTGGAAAGCCTAGCTAGTTAGGAATGTTTTACTAATAGTTACGGCAAAAGAAGTGTACAATTCTTTTGTCTGTGATATGTTAGGGAATTCATTTTAACTTAGTTTTCATTCCAAGTGTTGGTAACCGCTCTCTCAGGCTAGCTTTTCAGCTTCGCGCACGCGCACTCTCATGCCTGCCAGCCAACCTTCGGCTCACTCACAGCGGCAGCCATGTTTGTTATCTCTTTAAGCATTACCTAAACAATTTAAGCAAAGTAACGTAAGTCTCGAAGTTTTAACGTAAATAATATCAATCTCGGTACTAGTATCTATCGTTCTGCCAGAGAAATTAACGTAATTCGCCTTGAATAAGAAATTAGAAGTTCGTGTTGTAAATCGCGTTCGCATTTACAGAGAATCAGCTGGTTTGAACGACACGCTGTGCGCTACCCAACTCGCCTCACGTGTTTCACCTCGCATCGCTCACTCGCTCGCTGAGCGAAAGTTTCATTTCACTTCGTACTTAACCCTTAAACGCCGACTGGACGTATTTTACGTCGAGATAAATTGTCTGTCGGGTGTCGACTGGACGTATTTTACGTCGACATACGAAAGTTTTTTTTAAAATTCGCGGAAAAATACTTATAGGCCTACCAGCCTAAAACTTTTGAATCACGCGCCTTGGGGAATGCTGGGAGTTCACGGATCAAGGCCTTGTTTTGTTTTGAAGCGTGACCCAGGTGCGCATGCGCGATATCCCTTCTTCTCGCTCCAGCCAGCATCAGTAGTGCACCATCCGAGAGCAATCTTTTGTGAAAAGCGTGTTTTTCTGGACTTGTGCGAGACTTTGAGCATTTGTATTGCTACAGGACATTCCTAGATATGTCTCAACGACGTGTGAACCGTGAAAGGCGCGTTTTACCCGTCGGAAGGGATCGTGTAAGGCGAGTTTTGGTCCTGGATGCTGGCGAGGGGCCAAGCACCCAGCATGACCCCGCGCCTCAAGGCCGTTCTGTGCGGCCACGTGTGGCTGAAAGTGTTTCGGGAACACATCGTATGCCTTTGGTTACCCCTAGGAAGCATGTGGGCGTCCTTAGGGGCATTCGTAGGCATTTGGGAGGCCTCCAACCAAGGGACATAGACGAATATCTTTCGGAGCTTGATCGGGAACATGTTGCAAGTCCTCATTTTGATGGCGGATGGTCATCGAGTGATGAGGACATCAGTCCCGATGAAAGTGAGGATGAATATTTGCCCCCAATGTCCGTTCGAGGCTCACATCCCGAAAGTGAGCTCGAATTCAGTGCATACGAGGGGAATCTGAGGCAGGAGGAGGGGGAGGGTGGGGATATACGGGCTCAAGTTTTATCGCAGAGGACGATACAGAAAGTGAGGGCCTAAGTGAGGGTGATGGGCCAACGGGGGGGGGGGGGGGGGGGGGGGGGGGTAGTGTGCATCGTGCCCGCACCCGTGCACGTGTGCCCGCATGGGCACGTAGAAGGTCGGCTCGTCGCGCCAGCCAAGGTGAAGGTCATCGGTCGTCGGAGAGTGACGGAGGGGTGACAGGAGGACCCCACCCCTCCTAACATGCACCCCTTCACGGCAACCCCTGGGATGACCGTACCAGTACCCCTGACTGTTTTGGGGTTCATCCAGCTTTTCCTGACGCGGGAATTGCTGGAATACCTGGTACACGAGACGGTGGACTACGCTCGGTACTGCCGGTATGAGCTGAAGACGACCTTGTCGTATTAACTGGCGGTGGGGTTGCAACCTCATTGACATGGCACATTTTTTGGGGGCTCCACATTTATTTTGGTTTGACACCTGCTGTCGATGTCAGGCAATATTGGAGAGAAATTATTTTTTATGTATGCCGAATGTGCCTGGCGTTATGTCCCGTGATAATTTCCTGGCGATGGACAGGTACTTCAACGCCTTTAACCGAAGGGCCATACCCCGGAATAACAGTGATCGCCTCATTTTAGTGCGTACAGTGTTGGATTATATCCGTGAGCGGTGTAGTGTAATCTCGTGATTCCTGGAAAGAACCTGTCCTTTGGATGAGGGGATGATGCCTTACAAAGGACGGTCTAGTATAAAAGTGTATAACCCCAAGAAGCCAAAGAAATATGGTGTGAAATTCTTTCTCATTACCGAGGCCAAGACTGGATACATTGTGGACTTTTCAGTGTATACCGGGGTCTTCTCCACGCTGCGTGACACTGTATTCAACCTTGTGGGCCGTTTCCGTAACCAGGGATATCACCTGTTTATGGATAATTATTATAACTCGGTATCCCTGGCCCAGGAACTGTATGAAGCAGGGTGTTCACGTCAGTGGTACCCTTCGGTTGGTGCATGGGTGGGGGCCCCCGATGTCCTCAAGAGGTTTGCTAGTCATCCGCAACACCTGGCAAGAGGAGAGACAGAGTGGCGGCGGAAGGGCGCTGTCTTCGTCATCTGTTGGAAGGGTGTCCGACTCGTCCCCATTGATTACGACGAGTCATGAACCCATCCCAGAAGAGAATCGTACAAGCGTAAGAAGACACGTTCGAACAGGGCCGAGTTGGTTTTTGTTTTGAGGAGGGTTTTCGTACCGAGCGGCCTACTATCATTGGGTACTACAACAGGCACATGGGAGGAGTTGATCTCTTTGATCAGCTCATCCAGTACTATCCCTTCGCCAGGAGAACCAGAAGGTGGACACAGAAGCTCCTCAAATACATCCTTCAGTTGGCCCTCCAAAATGCCTACATACTGTACTGTGGGTACCGTGGTGACAATCTTCCGAGGTTGACCCACATACAGTTCCTAGAGGTAGCCGGGAATGCCCTCATCAACTTCGATCCCGATGAGTGGCCTTCCATAACTGACCCCCTGCCCCGAGCTGCAGATCTGCCCCTAGAGGAAAGGGCAGATAGGAATTCGTTGAGCAACTTCTGCTTGACCTGCCGCCGCCCCTGCTGCCGCCGCCCACTGCTAAGACGCCCCTGCTGACGAACGCCCCTGCTGAACGACGCCCCTGCTGCCGCACCGCCCCTGCTGACGACGCCCCTGCTGCCCCCGCCCCTGCTGCCGCCGCTGCCCCTGCCGCCGCCCCTGCGCCGCCGCCCCTGCGGAACGGACGCCCCTTTGCTGCCGCCGCCCCTGTGACGACGCCCTCTTGCTGCCGGCCCCGCCATCACCGCTTCTTCTCGTCGGGTAGTGGACCCTGCGTGTCGGCTGCAGCCAGGGGAACACATACTGGAGGCCTTAGAAGGGCGAAGGCAGAAACGGTGCCGGGTGTGCCATATGAATGGCAGAAGGAGAGACACCCTTGGTTCTTCTGTCGTCCTCTGCAAAGTTGCTCTTTGCAGGATAGGGGAGTGTGAACGAAAGTACCACACTAAGGTCATGTATTGGAGCGCGCCCCCTAAACCGATAGCGGAGGGCGCACGGGGCCGCCGGGTCCATCAGCAGTAAGGGCGCGCGTCTCCCTCCTCCACCTGTACCTCGTCATGTCGAGTGGAAAAAAATGCAAGACTCTTCAATGGAGGAGGGAGAAAACAAGAATAGAACGAAGAGTCAGGATTACGAGTGAGTATCCTGCATTTATTTTATATTTAGTTTTATATTTATTACAATTTTTTATATATCTGAATGTGTGCATGATAAAATAATAATAAGACATTTCATTGTATGCGAAAGAGAAGTGTCACCTGCATTCCTTTTATTATGTATTGGTACCAGAATCAAAGAATGTAATATATATATTTTACGTATAAAAAAAAATTATATATATATATATATATATATATATATATAATATATATATATATATATATATATATATATATATATATATTATAAATATTTTTTTTATGGGGTAAGCAAATTACTTACAGTCTAGTAATATTCAATCATTTACCTTCACTTTAAAACAAATGGCAAGTCTCTAGACCAATATCTCGATTTATGGTGAATATTTGAAAAAAATATTTTTATTCCCTCCGCGCGCCGATTCTCGGCCGAAAATATCCGAAACGCGTAGGTCACATTCTCCTAATATTTATGCCTTTTCATATTACGCTTATTTATATTTTTTATATATGCAAATGTGCGCAAAAACATGCACAATATAACAAAAAATATTGGAAGGTTGTAGCATTTATCATTTTTGAAATATTTGCATATAAAGTACGATAAGTACGAAAAAAACTACGATCGGTCAACTTTGACTCAACCGAAAAGGTCAAAAAACGCATTTATAACATAAAAATCTTACAGTCTAGTATTACTCAATCATTTATCTTCATTTTAAAACAAATTGCAAGTCTCTAGAACAGTATCTCGATTTATGGTGAATTTTTGAAGAAAATATTTTTTTCCCTTCCGCGCGCCGATTCTCGGCCGAAAATCTCGGAAACGCGTAGGTCACATTCTCCTAATATTTGAGCCTTTTCATATTACGCTTTTTTTAAAAGGTTTATATATGGAAATGTGCGCAAAAACGTGCACAATATAACAAAAAATTTTGGAAGGTAGTAGCATTTATCATTTTTGAAATATTTGCATATAAAGTACGATAAGTACGAAAAAAACTACGATCGGTCAAATTTGACTCAACCGAAAAGGTCAAAAAACGCTTTTATAACATAAAAATCTTACAGTCTAGTATTATGCAATCATTTATCTTCATTTTAAAACATATTGCAAGTCTCTAGAACAGTATCTCGATTTATGGTGAATTTTTGAAAAAAAATATTTTTTTCCCCTCCGCGCGACGATTCTCGGCCGAAAATCTCGGAAACGCGTAGGTCACATTCTCCTAATATTTGAGCCTTTTCATATTACGCTTTTTTTAAAGGTTTATATATGGAAATGTGCGCAAGACCATGCACAATATAACAAAAAATATTGGAAATAAAGTTGTAGCATTTTATCATTTTTTGAAATATTTGCATATAAAGTACGATAAGTACGAAAAAAACTACGATCGGTCAACTTTGACTCAACCGAAAAGGTAAAAAAAACGCTTTTATAACATAAAAATCTTTACAGTCTAGTAATATTCAATCATTTATCTTCATTTTAAAACAAATTGCAAGTCTCTAGAACAGTATCTCGATTTATGGTGAATTTTTGAAAAAAATATTTTTTTCCCCTCCGCGCGCCGATTCTCGGCCGAAAATCTCCTAAACGCGTAGGTCACATTCTCCTAATATTTGAGCCTTTTCATATTACGCTTTTTTTAAAGGTTTATATATGGAAATGTGCGCAAAAACATGCACAATATAACAAAAAAATATTGGAAGGAAGGTTGTAGCATTTCTCATTTTTTGAAATATTTGCATATAAAGTACGATAAGTACGAAAAAAACTCGATCGGTCCCAATTTGACTCAACCGAAAAGGTCAAAAAACGCATTTATAACATAACAAAATCTTACAGTCTAGTATTACTCAATCATTTATCTTCATTTTAAAATAAATTGCAAGTCTCTAGAACAGTATCTCGATTTATGGTGAATTTTTGAAGAAAATATTTTTTTTCCCTTCCGCGCGCCGATTCTCGGCCGAAAATCTCGGAAACGCGTAGGTCACATTCTCCTAATATTTGAGCCTTTTCATATTACGCTTTTTTTAAAGGTTTATATATGGAAATGTGCGCAAAAACGTGCACAATATAACAAAAAATTTTGGAAGGTAGTAGCATTTATCATTTTTGAAATATTTGCATATAAAGTACGATAAGTACGAAAAAAACTACGATCGGTCAAATTTGACTCAACCGAAAAGGTCAAAAAACGCTTTTATAACATAAAAATCTTACAGTCTAGTATTATGCAATCATTTATCTTCATTTTAAAACATATTGCAAGTCTCTAGAACAGTATCTCGATTTATGGTGAATTTTTGAAAAAAATATTTTTTTTTTTTTTACCCCTCCGCGCGACGATTCTCGACCTCCGAAAATCTCGGAAAAACGCGTAGGTCACATTCTCCTAATATTTGAGCCTTTTCATATTACGCTTTTTTTAAAGGTTTATATATGGAAATGTGCGCAAGACCATGCACAATATAACAAAAAATATTGGAAAGTTGTAGCATTTATCATTTTTGAAATATTTGCATATAAAGTACGATAAGTACGAAAAAAACTACGATCGGTCAACTTTGACTCAACCGAAAAGGTAAAAAAAAACGCTTTTATAACATAAAAATCTTACAGTCTAGTAATATTCAATCATTTATCTTCATTTTAAAACAAATTGCAAGTCTCTAGAACAGTATCTCGATTTATGGTGAATTTTTGGAAAAAAATATTTTTTTTTCCCCTCCGCGCGCCGATTCTCGGCCGGAAAATCTCCTAAACGCTTAGGTCTTCAAATTCTCCTAATATTTGAGCCTTTTCATATTACACTTTTTTTAAAGGTTTTATATATAAATGTGCGCAAAAACATGCACAATATAAAAAAAAATATTGGAAGGTTGTTTAGCATTTTTTCTCTTTTTGAAATATTTTTGCATATAAAGTACGTAAGTACGAAAAAAAAAACTACGATCGGTCAACTTTGACTCAACCGAAAAGGTCAAAAAACTTATATATAACATAAAAATCTTACAGTCTAGTAATATTCAATCATTTATCTTCAATTTAAAACATATTGCAAGTCTCTAGACCAATATCTCGATTTATGGTGAATATTTGAAAAAAATAATTTTATTCCGTCCGCGCGCCGATTCTCGGCCGAAAATCTCGGAAACGCGTAGGTCACATTCTCCTAATATTTGTGCCTTTTCATATTACGCTTTTTTTAGAGGTTTATATATGGAAATGTGCGCAAAAACGTGCACAATATAACAATAAATATTGGAAGGTTGTAGCATTTATCATTTTTGAAATATTTGCATATAAAGTACGATAAGTACGAAAAAAACTACGATCGGTCAACTTTGACTCAACCGAAATGGTAAAAAAACGCATTTGTAACATAAAAATCTTACAGTCTAGTAATATTCAATCATTTATCTTCAATTTAAAACATATTGCAAGTCTCTAGAACAGTATCTCGATTTATGGTGAATATTTGAAAAAAATATTTTTATTCCGTCCGCGCGCCGATTCTCGGCCGAAAATCTCGGAAACGCGTAGGTCACATTCTCCTAATATTTGAGCCTTTTCATATTACGCTTTTTTTAAAGGTTTATATATGAAAATGTGCGCAAAAACATGCAAATTATAACAAAAATTATTGGAAGGTTGTAGCATTTCTCATTTTTTTTATATTTGCATATAAAAATTTTTTTTTAACAAAAATTCGACATTTGGTAATTTTTAACTCGTTCGAAATGGTCAAAAACTGCATTTGTAAGCTAAAACTCTTACAGTATCGTAATATTCAATCATTTTCCTTCATTTTGAAACAAATTGCAAGTCTCTATAACAATATTTAGATTTATGGTGAATTTTTTAAAAAATTATTTTTTTTACATCCGCTGCGCTAACGAATTCATGCATCATTTTGTGATAATATTTTCTCTGTGTTGCTTTTATCGTTTTACAATGTGTTATATATCAAAATGATCGCAATTTAGTGCAAATTATAACGAAAAAAAAGTAACTTGTTACCTCTAACCGTTTGGCGCACAGCGCGATTTGAATACAATTATATATGAAATTTCGTTTTTGCGCTATCATATATCGCATTATTTATATATGATAATGATAATTTTTTTCATTTCTGATGGTTGCATACTAAACTTCAAGCAATGACAAAAAAAGGAGCCAAAAATGAACTCTTAATCTTGAAAACTAAGCGCGCTGTGATTTTTTGAAAAAAATATTTTTTCCGCTTACGCGCTCACTCTCAAACCCCTCCGGCACACGGGAGTCATTTTTTTATTTACCGCTCCGGCGTTTAAGGGTTAACGTAACCTCATTTACAAATGTTTGCTAACATTTTCATTTTAAAATCCTTACCGTCATTTCGCTTGTCACAGGGACCTAGTATACTTACGTAAAGTTAACGTAAATCTTAAAAGTAGAGTAAATTACAAGAATTGTTAACGTAAAACGCGTCTTTGTGAAATTCATATTGAAACACAAATCATTTCATAAGCGCAAGCCGTTACTATTAACGTAAAAATCGTTCACCACGAGTGCGTTATCATTTTCATAAAACGTTATCCAAAGCAATTCTTTCATTACACGTTAAAGTAAGTAAATCATTTAACGCAAGTTGCGTCATATTAAACTAACATTAGTAGTTCAATTCAATATAAGGGAGTTCATTCATATATCATTTTTCACCCTCTCCGAGAGAGAGAGAGAGAGAGAGAACCAGAACCCAGTATTCACGAAGCCAAGAGTACTACATCTTACCATGAATTATAGCCTGCAGAATTAACATTATTTTAGTCTCTTGTGTCTTTCATTTACACAGCGTGATACGTACGCGCCTGCGTCCATTGCAGTTTGCAAGCATTTATTTCCTTTACCGAGTACTTCAGCGAGGGACTGAGCATTTTCAATTATCATTACCTGTCGTTGCCCGAGTGGTCTTTTCATTTTCTTTTATCACAAAAGACTTGCGTATACCGCAAGCACAATTCGCACAGTGTGCCACGCAAATTCATTACTTCCAGACAGGGAAGTCGTTACCAGTTTAGGACTGGCCACCACCAGTGCACGTCAGGTCTTACCATTTTACAGTGCCACTAATTCTTGACACTGTCCATCGACTGGCTGCTGAAGTACTCCCACCTTTTACTTTCTCTCCCCCACTCTTACCCTCTGCCACGAACAGAGTACCATTTCACTTCAGTATATTTAAGTATATTGCATGTAGTGTCCGGGACACACCAGCACGCTACCAGTGCCCAAAAGGAACGCCTCCTCATAAGCGCCATTGCACCTGTACAGGCCGTACAGGTAGCCATTCTACCTGCGTGTCCATCCTTACGGAATGCCCAAGTACCAGCCCTAAGTGCTGTCAAACCTGCGTGTCCGTCCTTACGGAACGCCCAATTGATTAGTGTGTCCGTGTACAAGGGTCAGTGATCCTTCGGAACACTCAGCAAGGGAATGCCTCCCAAAGTGCCGCAATACCAGCCCCAAGTGCTGTCAAACCTGCGTGTCCGTCCTTACGGAACGCCCAATCCATTAGTGTATCTGCTATCCCGGATCACCCAATCAAGGGAACGCCTCCTGAAGTGCCGCAATACCAGCACTACTAGTGCTGTCCAAAAGGAACGCCTCCTCATAAGCGCCGTACACCTGTACAGATGTACAGGTAGCCCTATACCTGCGTGTCCGTCCTATGGAACGCAACCCATTCATTAGAGTATCCACGATTTTGGATCACTCAACCAAGGAACGCCTCCGAAAGTGCCGTGCACCTGGTATTGGTACCCTACAGGTAGGCCCATTCCAGCGTCTCCCAAGTTGGGAACGCCCGTAAGTGTGACGTACGCCGCACACTCCATGTGATTTTTCATTACCATTATCGCAGAACCCATTTCCAAGTGAGTGGCACTTTCCACAGTAGGCACTCCCATTCCATCCAGTACTATTCCTGGCCACCATTATTTCTAACTATATCAGAGCCTCTACTTCAGCCTAAGGGAAATGTCTTCCCCTGCTTCCCGCGACTTCTTTGCCATAGAGCTAGAGAAGCTCGGAGCCCTCATAACTCTGGGCAAGGAGGCCGGTTACACTGGACCAGCACTTGGACCAGGGATAAAGGCGCAGCAGGATGCCGCGCACCTACAAGAAAAGAAACCCAGAGAAGCAGAGAGAACGGAAAGAGAAGAAGAGAGAAAGCATGAGCTAGCTCTCAGAGATGACAAAATCTCTCTGCAAGTTTCTAAGCCCCAGACCATGAGCTGGACTCCCGGTAAGAGGTGGTTGCGGAGGTTCTGCACCACTTGTTGTGTGCGTGGGCATGCTGTGGATTCCGACCAGTGCCCAAGTCGGTCTCTACCTTGGGAGGAGAGCTTCCAGGGTGAACTTCTCCAAGGCTACCATGTAGCCCTGCCTGATGAACAGTCTCCTGCGGCCTATCACTGGGTACAAGTCATGGCCGACACCGAAGCCCAGGTCTCCCTTATTTCAAGAAAGGCATTGCCTAGGGGTGCCAAAATCCAGACGGACGAAGAAATTCAGTTTGAATGGATTGACGGTACCCTCTCTTCTGTTCCTTCGGTCCTTCTGAATGTTGAAATGCCCTTTCTGGACCAGGAGACCAGGGAAACCACATTGTGCCGCCTGGGCGTAGTTGACCCATTTCATGATGTTTATCAGGTGATATTGGGCCGAGATCTACTTAAGCCGTATCTCCCCTGGACGCAGCTCCCACTACCAGATGCACCGGATCCCTGCAGCATGCCTCATAATCAATCATCAGTTTTAGGTTCAGAGGCTAGTGCCTCTGATATCCCCGACATCCTTTCTATTTGCGAACCTGGCCCTGACCCAGTGTCAGAGCCCAAAGTTTCTTCCGCACCATCTCAGCCTCTTACCATTTTACCGCCTACCTCCTCCACTTTGGAAGAGGTAAGCCCACCAGTTGACCCTGGACTTGCTTCCGAGGATGACTCAACGGAGGTTTCCTTAACCTCCCCATGTCAAATCACTGCCAGAGAGGACTCCTCACCTGTGCCAGAGCACACTGCCAGCCTTGGTGACTCCACAGATTCGCCACCTGTGGGGCCATTTTGGCCTTACCGTCCAGTGCCACGGAAGAGGTTCTGGAACAAGTTTTGCCGAGACTGTGGCCGCCAGGGTCACATGTCTGCCAACTACGGAGGGTGCGCAAATTTTAATATTCCTGCCATCGCAATGGCAGTTACAAATCCTTCCTCCCTAGGACCCCCAGCTAAGGGCCCTATAACTGTCGCACCCCTCCAAAGCCATTATCCGCCAAGCCATGTCAGAGCCTTCAACGACTCTGGCACTCAAATCTCCCTGATACGGGAAGGAGGGTCACCAGACCTAGTTTCTCCAAAGTTTGTACCCTTGCAGTTGCAAGCTACATTCCAGGAGGTTACGACCTCCTCCTAGGGCAAGACATGAAGTCTCCCTCGCATTCCAAAAAGCCTAGGGGTCCTAATCCCACGTCAAATCACTCCAAAGCAAGGAGTCACCAAAATTCAACTTCCTCCAGGAAGTACGTCCACCAACAGTCTCCCTGTTACCAAGGAGGGAGATTGACCATTCACAGTTCCGTTGCAAAACCTGCAACGTACTAGGGCACTCCACAAATTGGCCTAGGCGCCCTAGCAGACTACCAGCAGCGGATACTGTCCATTTTCCACAAGGCTTAGCCTTCAACAAGAGACAGGAGCGTCTGTCTCCCATTTCCAAGGGCACGCTGAGAGGTATTGCATCTCCGGTACCCGTCCCAGGTCCAGCCGACCTCAACTCTCTGCCAGTGCCACTTGGCAGCACTGAGCAGTGCCAAGCTCCGTCCAGCCTGGACGTAGAGCCACCCCCGAACTTGACCTCTGCGCCTGGCCCCGAGCTAGTGCCGGCGCCTAACCTTATCAAGGATCCTCCTACAGGAGATCCTCCAACAGGCATGGAGCTTACCGCAGCCCATGGCCAATCTCCAGCCCATAATTCTTCTTCAGCCTCACCTCTGTCGCCCGAGGATGAACCTCCGGCAGACCTTACCTTCGTACCTCCTCTGGAAAACCAGGAACTGCCCGACCAGGAGTCAGCCTGGAGTTTTCCCCTTTTGACGGTTGTTGCAGCAGCCGAAGTTAGGGCCTCCCCTGCAGTAGGTTCCACCTCTACGACAGTTGCTGCAGATACTGAAGTAGGGTGTTCTCCTGCAATCCCTCAGGCTACCACTGCCTCTGCTCCTGACAGCGTTTCTGGCCTTACCCCAGAGTCGGTGCTTCCGTCTACTCCTAGGACTGGTATAGCCAGGTCCTGGAGGAATAAGAAGAAGAAGAAAAGAAGGGACGTAGCAAATCATTAACACACTAACCAAAGAGCCACATGCTCTCCTTGACACATGTGCCCGAGGTACAGTGTCGCATTCAATTGCAGAGTGATCCTGGCACCTACCCAGAGAAGGTAGCCAGCCTGATCTCTGCCAGTAAAACTAACCCTCTAATCCCTAGCAAGTGTAATACTAACCCTCACTTAAATATAATTACCTCATTGCATTTCCATCCTGGTCAACTAACCACTCATCATCCCCACGCATCATTACCTCTCATCATGTATTTTAACAATTCCGTCGCTGAACTACTGCTGTGCGTACCACACTCTGGAATGATTGCGTCTTCATTTAACTATAATGAGTAGGTTAGGCTAATGATTTAGTACCAGGGCATTAGGCTAGTAGCAAGTAGAACTTTCAAGTAACCTTATCTAGGGGTAGAGTAGACTGTCGTCACAAGACAACCCGTAGTTATTACTTAGGCTAGAATACATTACTCCATTAAGTTAGTACCCTTAGCATCTCCACCTATAAGTTAGGTAGGCCACTGTAGTTAGCTGTATCGCTGCTCAAAAAACTTCAAGTTGGAGTAGGAGAACTGGGTACTCGAGACGATCAATTTATTTAAGCCAAGACCTTCACGCCCGAAAGGGAGTGAATGCCTTCTTAACAGGGGGAGCTGCTACGTTTACAGATCATTTCGTCTACCCCGAAATTAATTAATTAGTTTAATTTGGAAAACGGCAGCCATTTCCTCCAAATATCAGCTGATTTTTAGGAAACGCGGGAACCAAAACCCGCCAGCCAGAGGTAGGGAGTTCCCCAGTTGGGGGAATATAGTCTTTTGTCAGCTTTAGGGACGTATCTCGAAGGGAAGGATGTAGGCAGATTGGTACTTCTTAGACCTATATCTTAAGCTCTTTTTCCTGTGACCCCTCTGCTGGCTGTATGTTCTGTTTCCAGGATTTGCCTTGCTCGTGGGGGGTTAAGCTGAATCCCAACACCCAAGCAAACTGCCCGCGATCTGCCCCAGTCGACTGCAAGACGCGACCTTGGACGGATGTCCAACCACCTGCCTTCCTGTTAGGCCTATCCAGGGCGTGAGTGGCGCGCCAATAGACCCAGTCCTAAGACAAAGCCAGGCCACGTTTTTTCTACAAAGAGCCACTGAACACGACATCCAGGTACGTCTTATGAAACAGCATATTGCCAGTCCCTTACTTCCTATTATCTATTTGATCCTCGTTTTCCCAATTCAATTTCCAACCCAAAAAGAACTCATCCTTTTGTTCCCTTTCACTGCCTCATGGCCGCATGCTTCCCCTTGTGTGATCGTCCCAGACGAATAAAGTCATTGCATACCTCAGTGAAACAATAGAGTTCCTTTTCCCCAGTGTTAGAGAACGAAATACTAATAGTAACTGATAAAAAGAAATCCCTTTTTCTTTTATCTTGTCTAATCTGGGATTCTTTTCCAGATTCCCTGAGCCACGTGTCACGTCTCTCTGCCCGCAAGTGTTGCATTACCCAAGTTTAGGAGACCAGCTTTCATCAAATCACATTTTAGCCAGCTATCCATTTGTGAGAGATTATAAGTCCCAACGTGTGGACGCTGCATTCACTTTTCTCCAGGCCAGTACGAGCCTCTTTGTAAATAAATAGCTGTAAAGTATTTAGCTGAGTCTCTGGCGACCTACCTTTTCCTCTAAAGAAATTATCACTAACTATCCGTTTTACGGTAAGTTCAATTAATTCCACCTTGAAATCCCTCAATTATTTCTGTTTACGTATCGAGCCCCTCTCAAGGCCGGGCTAATACGTAACAATAGTCATGTTTACCAAACTACTGTCCTCCATTCTTTCCATATAACGAAATCTCTCGAATTCGCACTGATTATCCCTCCCACATGCGCTGGCACTTATAATACACAGATTTTATACTGACCGCCATATTCCAGTAGATCTTCCTACATATGTATTAATAACAAAATTATCTAAAGGTTTCAATCTCTCTTTTCATTCTCACTGAACATTCATTATACATTCCATTGCCATACATGAGATTTGGTGTACGATGACTTCATATATCCAGCTTTAGTCTCCATGGATAGATTTCTCTATTTTCATGTATAGTACTGCGGCCTTCCTGGCTTCTCCTACTATACTGACTCGCCACTTCCATCTTCCTATTATCACCCATTACATTTAATCCCAAACACCAGTGTGAACCAAACAGTCTTCCTTTCACCATACATATTTGCCTTCATTGTTCCAACTCCCTAGTTTCATAGTTTCTGTTTATCTAAAAAACCTTAACTCGGCTCTCATCCGGTTATAACTAGTTTTCATTGCAGCAGAGATACTCGTTCATTATCATACATCAGTCGCTCCACCTGTAAATTCCGTTCTTTTTCCACTACAGAAACTTTGTACATGATTATATGTATAATTATATATCTATATATATATTATTAATTATAATATATTATAATATAGAATATAATATATAGATATATATAATTACACACATAAATATGTATGTATATGTATGGTGTGCGTGTTTTAGCGAATACCACAGGATGTGTGAAGGAACACGAGAATTGGTACTAAACTTCTGCCTGTCAGTTACCTGTGGTAGTCGCTTTATATGCTGAAGTCACGTGCATCTGCAATTATTTGAGCATTACAACCACCGAATAAATTGGATTGGTAGTTCAGTAATTAACAAGGTCAAAAGATCTATTATCACGAAATCTTTTAGAATCTGCTTTAATACAACTTACTTCTCATTGTCGTGGCCTGTTTCATTTAGACCCTTGTATTTGTAACATGTTTAAGAATGACCTGGAAGATATAATTACAGACTTAGATAAAAATTAGTTGCCTTAGAGATATCTTCGTTGTATATGTATGTTTGATATGTATTGTGAATATGTTTTTGTTTACCAAAGTTCTGAATAGCTGTCACCTATAATAATCCTTTAATTGTCTTGTTCTTGTGTCTGAGGAGATTGTCTTAAACTTTTATTTGTACCCATGTTTTTGCTTGTTTGGGAAGGTTACTCATCTTCCAGGTGTGTCGGATTCTAGGTACTAATCTTTTTATTATCCCTATCTGTCAGTTATACGACCTTTCGTGTATTGTCATTTCATCATGTAAGTCAGTTCGTCTGCTAAGTAAAGGATGTTTGAACTTCGAAAGATCTCGCGGATACTCCGTTGTTTATTTTCCCTCGTGGCATATACCTTTATTTATTGATTGATCACGTTCCTAACTTTCGTGATTCAGTTATACACACACACACACACACACACACACACACACACACATATATAATAATATATATATATATATATATATATATCTATATATATATATATATATATATATTATGATCATAACACGTGGATTTATGCATGACATATCACCACAGGTAGATATATAAAGAGAGTTGGTATAGGTCCTGACCAGTTTCTACTTATTTCCCCGTCACTGGCTTAGAATTAAATTGGAAACAGATCAGGACCTCCACTCAGTCTCTTACCTTTCCACTTGTGGTGATATGTAATACATAAATCACGTGTTAAGGCGATTATCAACGCACACACATGTATATACGTACAATCATACATACACACTCAAGGCTTTCTTGTAAATAAGGATAACTTTAGACCACATTGGTCCCTTAGCAAGAGGCTTAGCACAAGCATAATGCACCAGTTCAAACAGATCACAAATAATTGTTTCCATAACGGTTGTTTTAGAATGTAATGGCTTCATGTTTATGAATTCCGGAATATACATCACCAGTACAAACCGGAGAGGGGGAAAAAACGTTCTGACCTAATGTACCACGTTTGGCAAAATTTCAGATATGATATAGAACGGCGTTAATAATTCAGTTTCAATAAGCGTATAGAGGACATTCAATCCGGCAAATGCCAGGAATAGACTGCATATAATGAACATTCCAGAAACGGTTATTAGTATCCGTTGAGCTCCCGAGTATGGCATTCGAACAGCTCTTGTAGCTAGTGTTTTATTTCCTGGATTTTTTTTTTTTTTTTTTTTTTTTTTTTTGCATGCATGCCGGTCTGTTGTAGGACAAGTTTCCTAAAAAACGGTAAGAAACCCCGATCACCTTGGATTAATTAATATTCCAAGTAGAATATTAATTAAATTAAACAGAACTTGATTAAATATTAGTTTTTGCGATTTTTTTTTATTACATACTCGTCTACTCTGCTAATATCATTCGAGACATTTCAAGCCAGATGGGCATTGGATAAACAAGATGCATTTACTTTATATAGAATAATATTAGGCAGCATCTATTGGCAAGGATTTGATACCCAAATAGGTGCAAAAGATATCAAAGTTCAAACGTTTAAATACAAGACGGTAAATACGTAACCAAAATTTAGTCCTTAACGATTTCAAAACTAGCACGCTGACACGAAACACCAATAACAACCATTAGAAACATTCAGCTTCTTTTCCTGTGGTAAAAATGATAAGAGTGAGAATGGTATACAGCGACAACCTAACGTATAACATTGCAGTAGCGATCAGTTCAAAGGTAGCAGCTATATATATCGTATTTGAGTGAACGATCTTCTGAAATATTGTAAAAAAAAAAAAAAAAAAAAACATAGGACCACTTGATTCCTAGCCAGTCTACGCGCCTCGATATGAAGAGTGGGAAGCTATTTCATTTGGCGATATCTAAAAAAAAAAAAAAAAAAAAAGCAAAAAAAAAAAAAAAAAAGTATATTATCTTAGGTAGCGTGGGTTTAGAAGATTGAAGTTCCCATGCGAGATTTTACGCAGTAATGGCACCAGCCAAATGTACTTTTGATTAATTGCCGCCGATTCAGATGATATTAATAGTTTTTTTTTTTATTAACTTGCTTACCATACTGATTGTTAATAGCATAATTCTAACTATCGTACTACAATGTTTAAACGGTTACCGGCTTTATAGGTTCAAATATAAGAAAGTAAATTGTCGCTTTTATATATATGTATGTATATATATATATATATATATATATATATATATATATATATATATATATATTACTTATAAATCAGTAATCTTTTTAACCTTGTTAGGAAGGGCTGATGGCAAATAGCGTCAAGCTTTCATCTGCAAGCGGTGTGATTTACAGCAAATAAAATTGCTAGACTTTCGGTCAGGCTCCACAGACAGGATCACTAGGGACATGATGGCCAATTCATTTGGTATTCCGAGCGATCACCCCTCCAAATGCAGACCAGATGTACCGTTGATTAATTCAGCTGATCTGGAGACTGGCCGCCGTGTCGTGCAAATCACGGAACGGCTCTTAAATTTGGTTCCTAGTTACCAATACAAATTTTTTTTCGTATTTATTTATTTATTTCTTTTTTTGTAGATTCCATGATCAGTACATAATTTTTTTTATTGTAGATTCCATGACCAGTAATTTTTTTGTTTTTGTTTAGTAGATTCGATGACTAGTAAGTTTTTTTATATTCGATGAAAAGTAATTTTTTTTTCTTTTTGAAGATTCAATGACCAGTACTTAATTTCCTTTTTGTATGTTCGATGACTGGTACTTATTCTCTCTCTATTTTTCTTATTTTGTAGATTCAACGACCAGCTCTATTTTTTTTTTATATTGTAGAATCGATGATAAATCGTGCTAGCTGCACAACTCAAACTGGTTTCCTTTGTAAATTAATGATGGGTCGATCGGTATTCTACAACGCTTACTTGATTGTATATCGCAGCTTTTTATATTGAGGAAGGAAAATGAGATAATATCCATTTTGGAAAAACGATGGTTTAAATTTAAACAAATCTTCTTTGAAGATTAAAATGACTGGTCAATAGGCATTTTATTTTATACCACGGCAGTTTTTTTTTCTTGGATTAAAAAGAAATTTAATACGGAACTGGCCTTAATAAACGTCCCACAAAACCCATTATGTAATACGGAAACTAGTCAATAATTCCGCCGCATTAGCATATTAAAGGATATCCAATCTCCAGATACCAAACGTAGACTGAATATTGTATTCAACATGTTAATACATTCCTGAAATGGTGTTAGTAGCTTTACCTTCACGACTAGCAGTAGACCATTACTCTTAGCTTCAATTTATTACGCTCTGCTTTTATTTACTAGTTTCTCTGGCTTCTATTTATTTATTTATTTCTTTTATTTCTAACGTTCAAAGTTTCACTGTAAAATGAAAGGGATATTTAAGCATTAATGATGGTAACTTTAGATAATTCTTTAAAATGAATATCGATTGATACGTAGTACGACGTGTTTCTCTTTCTTGGCATTTCATAACTGTATTCCTTCGATGTCTTTCCAAATGGTTAAGAATAATTCACAGTAAAAACCAAGTTTAAAGTTTAAGTGAATGAATATAACGGAAGCTCTCGACCCTCACCAAGGTCATTCTTCAGCTGTAATAAGAATAGTTACAAAGTTCACAAAGAAATCAAAGTAAAAATGCAAATTTTAATAGAGCAGTTAAAATGGAAACTGTCAGTCTGGGGGTCTTCCTAGTGTATTATCAGTTCTTGAAGGCGTTGTCTTGTTCTTGTATAAGTAGTTCAGTTGATTGCTGGCCGCAGGGTTTTTTTCTTCTTCCAAAATATCTAATTGTAGATTGGCTGTCAGGATTTATCGTAACCATTCAAGCCTAACACGAAAAATGTGCTTGTTATTAATACCGAGTTTCCCCTAAAGGTAGGTTTGGAACCGCAAGAAACCGCACGAAAAATGACGAGGTGGGGAGAAAAAATGACCATTATTGGGCGGCGTGGCGCGGACCCGTGCGATGTGTTACGGGCATGTAATGGCGTGTTGTTGCGGTGACGTTGTGGTGTCTAGCGGAGTGTTACGGCATTGGTGCGGTTTTATGGTGGTTGTTGCTATGCCAGGGCATGCGCTCTTTTGGCTTTGTTAAGACTGGTTTACACCTACACACTTTTGTGGTGCGGTCTGTTACGGCGTGGGACCGCAAGAAACTACACTATAAACGCACCAAAAGCGCGCCACCTCGCTGGCGGGGGTTGGCGAAGACTGTTAAAGCCACACGACGCCGCCCGGATTTTAAATAATTTCAAATTTCTGTGCGGCGTCTGGCGGGTAGATGAAGTCGCACGAAGCCCTAAGCGGTGTGGCACGGCCCCGCAACAAAAGAGGTAAGAACCTGCACGGTGCCGTGCCACACCGCACTACACCCCACGTGGTGTGATGTGGTGCGATGTCGTACCACCCGCGAGGGAGTGTTATGGCGTGATGTTACGGAGCCGTGTGGTGCCCATGAGGTGCCCTTACGGCGCCTTCATACACAATTAATAAATGGCGCGCACATGTTGTGGGGCTTGCGGCGTGCGTGTGGCGTGTTATGGCGTCTCCCTGGATAGATTTTTTTTTTTTTTAGGTGAACCTCAATACTTTTTTATTCTTTTATTAAGAAATATTACTTTACAAAATTATACTTTACAATTTTGTATATACATTATAAGATTCATGTATAATATAAAAATATTACAATTTATTATTTTTCTAAATATGTTTTTAAATTAGAAACACTGATTCGTGAAAATTTTGTTAACATTAGACTTAAATCCTATAATATTTACATTAAGTGTATTTAACAGTCTATTCTTTATACATTTAATAATTTGCTGGTCAGTACTTATTCCCAAATATCTTGCCATCCATATACTTGAAATAAAATCTGCTATTATTACCATTGCTGTATTTTCATCCCTTTTTGAGTTTGCTTCAAAATCTAGTTTTAAAATCCTTAACCTGCAATTAGTTTTTAATTTACAACATTTTCTAAGCACTTCGAATACCCAGGACAACAAATTCTTAACCAAAGGACAGAAATATA
The DNA here is from genome assembly GCF_015104395.2 of Macrobrachium nipponense. Classification (NCBI taxonomy): domain Eukaryota; kingdom Metazoa; phylum Arthropoda; class Malacostraca; order Decapoda; family Palaemonidae; genus Macrobrachium; species Macrobrachium nipponense. The sequence goes on along the minus strand of NC_061100.1, from coordinate 129,068,789 downwards.
CCATACGCATATTAGTTTCTATGCATCCACAACCGCATTCCTTAACATCTTTTATTTTCATCATGGCTAGCCTATCATTTGTACTTAAGACTTCATGAACATACTGAAACAAAATTTCTCTAGTTTCATTTTCTATATACTTATTATTTAAATGTTCCCAAATTAGTTTCCAGTTGAATAGTGGATACAATTTTTCAATATTTGGAACATATTCACTGTTTTTCATTAAATGTTCATATACCACTTTCGTTTTTATCTGTGGATAAGAGGTCATCTTATTAGCACTTCGTAATATATTTGTAACGGGATATTTCCCATTATTTATTTGGTAAACGTGTAGCTCGAACCGAACGTCAGGCAAACTAATACACCCAGCCTCTCTCTCTCTCTCGAAGCAACTCCTCTCTCTCTCTCTAAGTGACCCCTCTCTCTCCATTCTAACAGGTAATGAAAATGAGAGAGTTGCATCATCAAAATGAACATTTGTTAACAGTGAATAAATAATGAATCAATGCTATTAAAACCCCAACAGTAAAATGTCTGACTTTATGCAGTCACCCAAAAAGTCTACATCCATCTGGGAACTATCTGTCCCCCTCCATTGCCAGAACCGTCTGTTTCAAAGACAGAACACATCCCGGTAAGTACACATAAGTTTAGCAACAAAATCAAAGATCAGATATTCTTAAAAATGTCAAACAGACAACAAGCCGCTTGTTTTGTCGTCATTATTTTGGGTCTGCTTTAGTTATATGACCCATACGACAATTCTTCACTCTTACCTGTAGGTAGAGGGAAAGATGGTGTTTTAGTATTGAAGGTAATATTCCATTTCTCGTCGCCGAGGTTCCGGGATGAAGGGCGATAATAAAGCAATATCTTCTTGCTTGTGTTTATTGGCTTAAACTACATTGAAGAAGGCGGGTAGTTGAATATACAAAATACAATAAGCGTATATAATAGAATCATAACAAACATATGAGCATCGAAGCTCTATACACAATAAGGAATCATATCCTGCATACATGAGGTAGAATTTATAAGATCGAAGCCTCTGTGTCGGACTCGATACTAACACAATAATAATTGGTTATACTTATAACATTTACGCATTATGCAACACAGTGCAATAGCTCTGAACTGAACGTGTCTGCGGAGCTAAGATTTCCCGCGCTCGTTACATAACGTCTTGCATACATAACAGTCTCCTCCCCCTTTACCTGTGACTAAGAAACAACTGTTCCTCACATTTACAAATCTAATCTTTCAGGAGGTTTTCCTCTACTCATTCTGTTAGGGAGTACTATAGGTGTGTTCTGAGCTGTTGCATGATTTTCCTCTCTATTTACAGTTGGTGGTTGAACATCTTGGTGAGCAGTTTGCACATCTGAGTTATTTAAGTTTGAGGTATTTGAAACTTGTACTTCTGTATGATTTATACTAAATGACTGCAACTGATCAACATGACGTTTTACCTATCTTCCTGACAATTTCTCCTTGTACCCATTTTTCTGGTGTATTGTATGACCTTACCATGACATAACCTGAAGGAGCGAAATGTCTTACATTGGGAAGTTTTTTTACTTGATCATAACCTTTCTGTTCTAACTGACTCTGCAAGCTTGGATACATTAGATCTAACTTATTCCTGATCCTCCTCCCCATCAACAAATAAGATGGTGTTACACCCGTAGTATTATGTACGGTTGTTCTATAGGATAATAGGAACTTTGCAATGTGAGATGCTACATTACCAGAATTTGCTTGTCTACACTTCATATTATGTTTGAAAGTTTGAACAAATCTTTCTGCTTCACCATTCGTGGATGGATGATAAGTTGCTGATAGTGTATGCTGTATACCATTTACATTCTGAAATTCCTTAAACTCCTGTGAAGTAAACTGTGGGCCATTGTCTGTCACTATTCTTTCTGGCAAACCATGCATTGCAAAGATTTGCATGAGTGATCTTATAGTTGCTACCGATGAAGTTGTTTGCATTGGTATAACTTCTGGCCACTTACTATATGCATCTACTAATATCAGATATGAGTATCCTAAAAATGAACCTGCAAAATCTACATGTACACGTTGCCACGGGTATCTGGGTAATTCCCATGGGTGCATTCGTGTTGGTTTTGGATTGTATTGTTGTAATGCACAATTAATACACTTCTTAACCGAATTTCCAATGTCCCTATCAACACCTGGCCACCAAACATAAGTTCTAGCAATTGACTTTGATCTGACAATACCTTGGTGGTCTGCATGTATTTCTGATAGAACTTTATTCCTTAATGCATTTGGAATCACTACTCTTGATCCTCTCAAAATACATTCTTGTGTTACACTCAATTAATTCCAAATTTCTTTGTATGGTTTACAATTGGCATCTTCTGCACAAATATCTCTGCCGGTTACTAGACTCTGCACTACTTTCGAAAGTACTGGGTCTTTCTTTGTACCTTGTGCTATTTCCTTAGCTGTATTAGGTAAATTATATGCAGAAATCAAAAGAATACTTTCCTCATATTGTTCTGGTGCCTTGTCCACAGGCAATCTCGACAAAGCGTCTGCATTACCCATCTTAGATGTTGGTCTATATTCTATGTTGTAATCATATCTTGCTAATATGATTGCCCAACGTTGTAGTCTTGCAGCTACTAACGTCGGTAAACTTGCCTTTGGACCTAAAATCATCAATAATGGTTTGTGGTCTGTAACAAATGTGAACCTTTTCCTGCCATACAGATACATATGGAACTTTTTCACTCCATACACTAGTGCTAATGCTTCCTTTTCTATTTGTGAGTAATTTCTCTCTGCTTTGTTCAATACCCTAGAGCAAAAGCTATTGGTTTTTCTGTACCATCTGGCATTACATGTGCTAGTACTGCACCTAATCCTATGTTTGAGGCGTCACAAACCAACTTTACTGGCAAATCCATTTGATAATGTACTAAGAATGTGGGTGATGTCACTTCTGCTTTGATTCTTTCAAAAGAATTTTGACATTCCTTTGTCCAATTCCATTTTACATCTTTGTTCAGCAAATTGTATAATGGGTGTGCAATTGTTGCTAAGTTTTGAATGAAACTACCATAGAATGTTACTAAACCTAAAAATGATTGCAATTCCTTGACATTTTCTGGTAACTTTGCTGACTGCACTGCATTTACCTTATCTTGAGTCTTATGAATACCTTTACCATTTACAATAAAGCCTAAATACTCAACCGAGTCAACTTCTAAAATACATTTACTCTGGTTGACCTTGATATTGTGTTCTTTTAGTTTCTTTAGAACTGCACGTAACCTTTCTCTATGTTCTTTTTTGTTTTTGCCAGCGACTAATATGTCATCAATGAAAATGAATACTCCTGACATACCTGCAAATATTTTGTCCATTGTTTGCTGCCATATTGCTGGACTGCTAGCAACACCATAGGGAAGTCTTTTTGGACGATACAGCCCTAAATGTGTGTTACAGTACATAGCTTTTGGAATTTTCATCCATGGATAGTTGTTGAAATGCTTGTCTAAGATCTATCTTAGAAAATACTGAGCATCCTGACAAAGTTGCGAACATATCTTTAGGATTTGGCAATGGATGTTTTGCTACTTGCAATTGTGGATTTAATGTCACCTTGTAATCTCCACATAACCTAACTTGACCGTTGTCCTTAACAATTGGAACTAATGGTGTAGACAATCAATGAATAATCTACCTTTTCCCATGAACCTTCACTTTCTAACCTTCTAATTTCAGTTTCCACAGCTGTTTTCAATGCATATGGAACTGGTCTTGGAGCAGAAAATCTAGGAGTAGCATTCTCCTTTAAAACTAAGACTGCACAAGCATTCTTTACTGTTCCTACTCTGTCTTCAAATACTTCTTTGTAATCTGATAGAAGATTAGTTAATGAAATTTCTTCTGCTGGTTCTTGTTTTGTACCTGTAACCCTTAGAATACTAGGCCAATCTAATTTTATGCATCTTAACCAATCTAATCCTAATAATGTCTGTCCTTGACCCTTGACTACTGTCAATGGTAACTTAACTATCTCTTGATCTTTGTACTGAACTTTCACTTGTGATGAACCAACTACTTCTATGTTTGTACCACTATAACTTTTGAGCACTTTGTCTGAAGGTCTTATCACTAGGTTAGGTATCGTTTGTGCTACTCTTTCAGAAATTATTGTCACATCTGCAACTGTGTCTATTTGCATGGGTGTGAGTTTCCCATTTATTTCTATTTGAGCCATAAGATGTTCTTGTGCATCTTTGTTCACAGAATTAATGTGAAATGCAAATTGTTCTACTTCTGTGGTCTTATGTACACTTTCTTCATTTGAGCTAGAGCCGTCATTTGAATTTACGGTTCTATTGATCTGTTTTGTGGTCTTTTGCTTAACAAATTTACACTGACTTGTTAAACGACCACGCTTCCTGCAGTTATTGCATGTCTGACCTGACGCTGGGCACTTATCCCAATCATTGCTATAACGATCTTGTTTACCACATCTAAAGCACGATTTCTTTTGAGGTTTTTGTGTCCCTATGTGACTTTGACTTTTTTGTGAGTAGCCATTAGGTTTACCCTTGTTATACTTGGATATACCTGGGCTAGGCTTACTCGTTTCATTTGTTTTCTCTTTCTTTGCATGTTGGTAACTCCTTTTATAGGCTACGTGATTTACCTGACTACTGCTGTTATTATGAGTCTTACCTACAATGACATTGGACTGGTAATTAGCAGTTTCTATTGCTCTTGCTATTTCCAGAACTTTTTGCAAATTTAACTTCTTTTCTTGCCGTAACTTCTTTCTAAGCTCTTGCGAGTTACTTCTTACTATAATTTGCTCTATTAACCTGTCTTCTAGATCTCCAAATTCACAAGTTGAAGCTAATTTCTTTAACCTTGTTACAAAAGAATCTATTGTCTCACCTGATTCCTGTGATGCTTCTATGAACTGATAACGTTCAAAGTATTTATTTGCTTGAGGAGCAAAATAATTTGTAAGCCCTTCAATTGCGTCCTGCAATGAATCACCTGTTAGATTCAAAGTATTGAATACTTCCTGAACTTCTAAACCTGCAGTATGAAGTAACAAACCCTTCTGCTGCTTTTCGTTTATTTTCCCTAGTGCTTCTAAATAAATTTGGAAGCTGCCTATCTACTTTTTCCATCTTGTACCCACTGATTTAGGATCATCACCGATGCTAAAGCTGTCTAACCTTTGGACATCTATCGGCATTTTTGCTGTGATACTAAGAAGTTTAGGCTAGGCTAGGAATTTGGAAGTTCTCTTTTTTTTCTACCTTGTAGGCTTCACTTGCATAGACATACCTTTTGCACTTTTACTCTCTAAACCAACCCTTTTTTTTGTGTTAACGCTCCTGACTTGGCACAGCGTTGCTTGGTTTGAGTGTGATGAAGGCATCTAGGTAATTGAGATTCTTCGTTTTCGGGTAGACTTCGTCTGATTGGGGTCGTCGTCTTCCGCTTCTTGGCTAGGAGATTAGGCGTAGGCTATAGGCTCCATTTGGCTGCTACGAGTTCGTCACCTGCGTCGCCAATGTTTTGTCATCATTATTTTGGGTCTGCTTTAGTTATATGACCCATACGACAATTCTTCACTCTTACCTGTAGGTAGAGGGAAAGATGGTGTTTTAGTATTGGAGGTAATATTCCATTTCTCGTCGCCAATGTTTTGTCGTCATTATTTTGGGTCTGCTTTAGTTATATGACCCATACGACAATTCTTCACTCTTACCTGTAGGTAGAGGGAAAGATGGTGTTTTAGTATTGGAGGTAATATTCCATTTCTTGTCGCCGAGGTTCCGGGATGAAGGGCGATAATAAAGCAATATCTTCTTGCTTGTGTTTATTGGCTTAAACTACATTGAAGAAGGCGGGTAGTTGAATATACAAAATACAATAAGCATATATAATAGAATCATAACAAACATATGAGCATCGAAGCTCTATACACAATAAGGAATCATATCCTGCATACATGAGGTAGAATTTATAAGATCGAAGCCTCTGTGTCGGACTCGATACTAACACAATAATAATTGGTTATACTTATAACATTTACGCATTATGCAACACAGTGCAATAGCTCTGAACTGAACGTGTCTGCGGAGCTGAGATTTACCGCGCTCGTTACATAACGTCTTGCATACATAACACCGGTCTTTGGCTAAAGTAATTTTAACTTGGCTAAAGTAATTCAACTCACCCATGCAACCGGACTATTTCGCACACTCAATAAAAAACTCCCGGCGAGCACCACGGCATCTTGCCTTTCTCTCGAAGACGCCTCTATCAAAATCCCCAATAGACTTGTGTATGTTACACTTTTAACAGAAAGAGGCGCACACGCACATACGAACACACAGTTTGTTAACGCCTCACGATTACTGGCCGCAACCAGTTTCACAAAGGCACTTTGAGAAGAGTTCATGAACTTAATACATTGACTTGTCTAACTAAGCAGTTTTATCTCACGCCACCCATAGAAACTCATTGTTAGCTTTCTTAGGTCGTCGCCTCTACTCTGTTCTTCACATTCCATAGGACACATTGGCAATATATTATTAATCAAAAACTCTAGGCCTACATGGCTCGGCCACTACCCACGCTAGCCCCCGCCTAGCAAAATAGCTTACATAATATGAAACACATTGGCCGGCTCAAAATAAAATATAAGTAATAACTGCACGTCTCTGGCATTATGAAATAAAGTATATTACGCTTTTATCTCTTCAAATAACACTAGACGCATTTTCTCTCATTTTTTCTGCATTTCGGATTCTTGAATATCCCTCTTTGCTTGTCTGCAACTAGCTGCACAGACAGTAGACTTTAGGAAGCTGTAGGGAGACGGAACGCCTCCCTCATTGTAGAAGACTTCTCACGACTTCTGCAGATCCCCAAAAGACACGCTGTAGAATTCTCGCGATCACCATCATGGAAACTCTTGTAATCACCAAAAACGGCAGCAACCTCTCTGCACGGCTGGTGGACGTCTTGCTGGCGTTGGGAAATGACTTTTCGGTGTGTCAGTATGTCAGTCAAGTCACTGGTCAATCTAAGAAAATTAACCCAGACATACTACTTCTATCAAACAATGATCTCAAAAAGTCAGAAATACTAACTGAACGTCTCCAAATTAACTCCCTTTAATATGACTACTAAATCATAAGTCATTATCACAACTCTCAAAGAAAAAAACAAAAAAAACATCAAGTTCTCCAACTCAATTCTCCAAACTCACACATCAGCACACACACAACTCGGAAATCACAGCAACTCCACGGACTTCTGCACTCACATTTCAAACTCGAATGTTATCATAAGTAAAAAAAAAAAAAAAAAAAAATCGTAATGAGCCCAAGGAAAAAAAAAAGAATCACGTAACACACCCAAAAAAATGTTCTCTCAAACTCTGATATCTGAACAACCCACAAAATCAGTAAAAATCTCCAATGTTTTAACAGCAAAAAACCCCTTTACTGCTCATACAGTTAATTACAATAAGACTTAATGTCAAACTCCCATTTACGTAAATAACAACCCCGACAAATCACATCTCCTGTCCAAAAAGAAATGCTATTTAAAACTCAATCCCCAAATTACATTTCTCATAGGAAAAAGAAGAAAAATAATAAAAAGATAATCACAAATAAGCTTCCCCATCACAAAACACATAACATATGTATGATATACATAACTCCCGCGTTTTCCCCAAGAAATGCTCCATCTAAAGTTATGGAATTTGCCAGAAAGCAAACTCTCACACATGCGCTTTCGCAAAATGCTATTGTCAACATTTCCAGATATTGCTAAAATTCTGATCAATCATCATCAGAGGAAAAGAAACAGCACACGGCTCATCACATCGCTTGTCAGCAGAAAAATCGCCTGCGGACGTATGCTCAAACTGTGACACAAAAAATGTCCAGTCAGACACACAAGTTTGGAAACTCATGATTCTACAGAAAAATGTCTAACAGACACATTTCACAGAATTAACTCCAGGATATGACTAATGTGTTCAAAGACTGTCTCAAAGACGTATTCTCTCAACATGACACGGCCAATTTTATATGCCTCCAAAATAACACACTTGTGAACATAAAAAATGCACACATCTCCATAGGACTCGTAATGCAGTAATGCCACTCGCCTCTAAATAGTCACGAAATCAAAGAGAAAGAACCACAGAAATCTTCTCTTGGCTCAAAAAAACTCCATAACCACAAAAAAAAGGGTCACCCGCCAAAGATTAATTCCAACTCCATATATTTCACCATATTAGTAATAACACCACTCCGGTTATAAAAAGATTCCCTCCATTTGGTTAATAACCATTCCCCTTATATTTCCTCTCTTATTTCTCCAATAGCCACATGTTAATAAAAAAACAACACCACTCCAGGAATAGAGAATAATCACCTCTATTTCGGCAAATACAAAATATTTACCTCTATTTCCCCAATACTCCATGTGGAATAAAACAAGGCTCCAAAAAATATATCTCCAAAAAGGAATATCAAGAAAATGAAATCCTACCTCCAAAAAAATGTGCACTCAAGGCATCTAACTCACACACTCACAAATATTGCCCCATAATCTCCAAATATGTATCTCCATTTGCAACAAAGATGGCTGCAAAATAATTGAACTAAACATAGCTCTCATCACCATTATTGGCAAATATCAAAAATGGCCAAAAATATATCCCCAATATATTATATCTCAAATTATAACTCCAAAATAATATATACCTCCAATTATAACTCCAAATATATCTCAATTCTCCAGAGAATAACTCAATGTTATAGTCAAAAACTATAAAACTCTCTCCATTTAGCATAACTGCTAAAAAAGGGCAAAAACTCGGCAAATAAAACTGTTTAGAAAATTCTAGAAAAAAATCACCAATGTGCCAAAAGTCATTATAACAGAACTCCAAATACACAGTGTCTTAGCCAAGACTTCTCCATATGCACTACGACATAGGCTACTAGAAAACTTAGCCAAGTTTCCTATCTCTCACAAAGTTGTCACAAACACAACAAAGGTATTGTGCAAGAAACTCACAATTTCTGGAACACAAATATCCAGAGAAAAAAATGTAGTGCCATTACGTATGCATTCAAAACGTGCAAGAATTCTCCCATATATTTCTCTATAGCATCAAATAGCTGAAGCACAAACACGTTCCCGAACAATGACTCTAAGTCACGAACTGAGATATTAAAAAAGATATTCACACCAACTGGAGAAAAAAAAAAAATTCAAATTCACCCATGATGAAAAAAACTTGTGTCAGCTATGGCTAACTTCCAAAAAGGAGAAAAAAAATCAACGGCCTTGTTCACTATCTCCCGTAACTCACTAGATGTCAAGCAAATATCTGCTGAACTCATAAAAAAAAGGAAAAAAAAACTAAAATAATGTGTTGTTAGTTCCTCCCAAATTCAAAAGAAATTTGACCACCCTTGATAGTGTTACAGCACCCACGTATTAGTATATAAAAAATCAGTATCAGAAGTATCATTATCAGCAAAATCACCAAAATTTGCTATCATCAAAATCACCAGTATCAGTATGAAAAAAATATCACCAATGTTAATGCTTGTCCATTCTCCAAGGAATTCAGCACAAAAATTCAGCAAAAGTTCAGCAAGATTCAACACAACTCACCAAGATTCAGCCAGATTCATCAAGATTCAGCAAAACTCATCCCCTATGAATGACTGAAATATTCTCCAAAGTTACAAAAACTCAACAAATAATTAAGACAAGACTTCTCCCATTAATTCATTGTAATAATTCTCCATGAATAATTATCTGTATTAATTATAAAATAATCTCCCATGAAATATCTCAAATCTCTCGTAAAGTATGTCTCCCGTAATGATAATTATACTTAAGCAACCCTCCCGTGACACATCTCAAGTATAATAATTATTAACAACAATAATAATAACTCTCCATAGCAATAATTCTCTTGCAAAGATCTCAAGTAAGGGTGAATTCAAATAGCTTACACTAGTATTGCTGAATCCTATGGTATACCACCATTTCCACACCCACACAATCAACACCATTTACGGCATCGGGGAACACCATTCGGCACCATTTTCAAAGTAATCTCTCCAACACAATAAAAAAAAAAATAATAATCTGTGTCTCCCCAATATATTTGTGTCTTCCAAGGAATAAGGAAAAAATACACCCATACAATGCATTTCAATTCTCTTTTTATTTCCTTTTCTCTTCCTCCAAGAGAGAAAAAAAAAATCTCTTTTCTAAAAAAAAGACTCTACGGGCATTTCACTTCATGAACTAATCAATCAGCTGATATCTTGGCATTGGAAATTCATGGTCAAGGGCAAACTCATCCCCCAACACCCCGACAAAGAAAAAAAAGGAGTACACCCCCACTAAGAAAAAAAAAGGTTTCTCCCCCCTCAGTCAAGCGGCAGAACACTCCCAGGCATGCCAGTAGTACCCATCTCCCCTTAAACAGTGTCTGAGGACCCCCTTGAGGTATACACTAGTGTCCATCTTGCAATCCCCTCTTAGGGAGGCCAGTAGTACCCTCCATGCAACTATCACCCAAGGGATGCCAGTACCCTCGTAATGTGCTGAGCCCGTAAAATTGTGGCCGCTCTGTCTCTAAGCCAAATATGCTTATCTAAGCACAGTTCACATGCATAGAAAAAAAAACATCTTAATACACCCTCATATTTTAAACAAAGACGAATACGTCTATTATAAACACGTGCAAATAAAGAAAACACGTCACTTCTGCTACTATGGGCAAAGAAAAGAAATTTTTTTTGACCTCTTGAATCAATCCCATTTCACTGAAATATCTAAAAAAAAAAACCCTCCCCTTACAACAATAGTTTTTTAACACTCACCACTCCATAATGGGAACAAAAAGAACTTGGAATTCGCGTAGAATACGTAAATCTCGTTGGCACAATGCAAACGCGATCGGCGAGATGGCACCTGGGAACTCTCACTCACAAACCAGACTGAGTTGCTCTCACACGCCCTGCCGAATCTCAGTACGGGCAAATTTGATGACTATTAGAAATCCTTCCCACTCCCTTCACAGTTAACGGATAGATATTTCTCATTTTTTCTCACTAAGTAACTGAAAACTATCTATCCCCTCCATATTTAACAATTTTCCACAATCTCACAAAGGCTTTGTCGTTCGAAAACTATCACTAAGCCACAGCCCCTTTATTTTCTAACTGGTCACCGATCTCTTCATTGGCGTTCCCAGGCATAAAAAAAACTCTTTTATACCACTTTTTAACCGCTAGCCACCAAATCCTGTAACGGGATATTTCCCATTATTTATTTGGTAAACGTGTAGCTCGAACCGAACGTCAGGCAAACTAATACACCCAGCCTCTCTCTCTCTCTCTCTCTCTCTCTCTCTCTCTCTCTCTCTCGAAGCAACTCCTCTCTCTCTAACTCTGTGTGACCCCTCTCTCTCCATTCTAACAGGTAATGAAAATGAGAGAGTTGCATCATCAAAATAAACATTTATTAACAGTGAATAAATAATGAATCAATTCTATTAAAACCCCAACAGTAAAATGTCTGACTTTATGCAGTCACCCAAAAAGTTTACATCCATCTGGGAACTATCTGTCCCCCTCCATTGCCAGAACCGTCTGTTTCAAAGACACAGAACACATCCCGGTAAGTACACATAAGTTTAGCAACAAAATCAAAGATCAGATATTCTTAAAAATGTCAAACAGACAACAAGCCGCTCTTTGGCTAAAGTAATTTTAACTTGGCTAAAGTAATTCAACTCACCCATGCAACCGGACTATTTCGCACACTCAATAAAAAACTCCCGGCGAGCACCACAGCATCTTGCCTTTCTCTCGAAGATGCCTCTATCAAAATCCCCCATAGACTTGTGTATGTTACACTTTTAACAGAAAGAGGTGCACACGCACATATGAACACACAGTTCGTTAACGCCTCACGATTACTGGCCGCAACCAGTTTCACAAAGGCACTTTGAGAAGAGTTCATGAACTTAGTACATTGACTTGTCTAACTAAGCAGTTTTATCTCACGCCACCCATAGAAACTCATTGTCAGCTTTCTCGGGTCGTCGCCTCTACTCTGTTCTTCACATTCCATAGGACACATTGGCAATATATTATTAATCAAAAACCCTAGGCCTACATATTTATCATACTTTCATAAAAACTAGGTGTAAAAACAGTGCAATCCTGATGTTGGCATTCATTTTCTATAAGGTAGGTTGCTCTGACTTTACAATAATAAATAATCATTTGGTAACCAAAACAACGATCTTTCAAACATTTTAGAAATGTACTAAACATGATTGACTTCGCTTTACACTGAATATCAATAATTCCACAACAACCTCTTAATTTTGACAAAAACATAGGTCGATTGGATGGAAGGTTGCCGCGCATTCTGGGGAAAATAAAAGGGGCCGGACAGACCACGGGGGCATCATTCGCGCTCTGACAGCCTGCCGACAATGTATATATAAATAGAATTTTATTTTTTTAATAATAAATGATTTTTTAGTTATTTTCTTAGTAATAAATGATTTTGTAGATTTTATATCATTCATAATGTTTCTTTTTGTAATAAATATGTTGAAATACTGACTTGCATTTACATTTTCCTTATTGATGCTTAATTTATATGTCATGACAATATATATGATGATATAATTGGGTGAAATGAAATTGAAAAATGAAAAAGCATGGCCATAAAGAAGAAATATAACAGGAAATCTAACATGAAATATGATATATGAAATATAAAATAAAAAGAACTCGGAAAATAACTTGAACTATAAAATGAAATGTAACATGAAAACTATAAAATGAAATGTAACATGAAATAAATATGGCCATTAAATGATATAATAACATACAAGGTAAAGAACAATAATATAATATTGAGAACATGATCAAATGATATAATAACATACAAGGTAAAGAACAATAATATAATATTGAGAACATGATCAAATGAACATGAACACATACAAATATGATAATGAAACAATAATTAACATTGGCTGGACATAGTTATTAACAGGGGAACAATGAAAAATCAGTAACAGACAAAATACATTGACCTCAGTTATTAATATATGATATTTGCAGTTGAAAATGTTATGGTATAAACCAAGTCCAAATTTCATTTTCTTACATTCTATGCTTTTCATGTTCATTTTCTTACAGTCTGCTTTTCATGTTCATTTTCTTACATTCTATTGTTTTCATGTTCATTTTCTTACAGTCTGTGCTTTTCATGTTCATTTTCTGACTTTCTATGCTTTTCATGTTTATTTTCTTACATTCTATGCTTTTCGTGTTCATTTTCTGACTTTCTATGCTTTTCATGTTCATTTTCTTACTTTCTATGCTTTTCTTGTTCATTTTCTTACATTCTATGCTTTTCATGTTCATTTTCTGACTTTCTATGATTTTCATGTTCATTTTCTGACTTTCTATGCTTTTCATGTTCATTTTCTTACATTCTATGCTTTTCATGTTCATTTTCTGACTTTCTATACTTTTCATGTTCATTTTCTGACTTTCTATGCTTTTCATGTTCATTTTCTTACATTCTATGCTTTTCATGTTCATTTTCTGACTTTCTATGCTTTTCATGTTCATTTTCTTACCTTTATGCTTTTCATGTTTGTTTAGTATAAGTATTTTTGTTATGTCCGCGCCAACTCCGTAACACTCCGCTAGACATCGCAAGAACACGCTGCACGGGTCGGCGCCACGCCGCCCGTAACGGTGATTTTTTTCTCCCCACCGCGTCAATTTTTTACGGTTTCTTGCGGTCCCACGCTGTAACAGCCCGCAACACAAAAGTGCGTAGGTGTAAACCTACCTTTACTCTGTGTAGCGGTGTTGTTGCGGAGTAATAATAACATAATTTATAATAATGAGACAAATGAGAAGCAAATGATGGACATAACAAAAATACTTATATTAAACAAACATGTAAAGCTAGAAAGTTAAAGAAGAATGAAAACAATGAAAAGCAAATAGAAAGTAAGAAAAATAAACAAAATGAAACGCATAGAAAAGTAAAAACGAAAATGAACATGAAAAGCATATAAAGTAAGAAAATGAACATGAAAAGCATAGAAAGTAAAACCCATGAAAACAAAAATGAATCATGAAACATAGAAAGTAGAATGAACAAAATGAACATGAAAAGCATTGAATGTTAAGAAAATGAACATGAAAGCATTGAATGTAAGAAAATGAACATGGAAAAGCTAGAAAGTAAGAAATGAACATGAAAAGCATAGAAAGTAAGAAAATGAACATGGAAAAGCATTTGAATGTTAGAAAATGAACATGAAAAGAATTGAAGAAGAAAAAATGAACATGGAAAAGCATAGAAGTAAGAAAATGAACATGAAAAGCATAGAAAGAACCAAAGTAGAAATGAACATGGAAAAGCATAGAAAGTAAGAAACATGAACATTGAAAAGCATAGAAAGTAAGAAAATGAACATGAAAAGCATTGAATGTAAGAAAATGAACAGGAAAAGCAAAATAGAAACATAAGAAAATGAACATAAAAGCATAGAAAGTAAGAAAATGAACATGGAAAAGCATAGAAATGTAGAAAATGAACATGAAAAGCATAGAAAGTAAGAAAATGAACATGAAAAGCATAGAAAGTCAAGAAAATGAACATGAAAAGCATAGAGTAAAGAAAATAACAGGAAGCAAATAGAAAGTCAGAAAATTGAACAAATGAAAAAGCATAGAAAGTAAAATGAACAAAATGGGAAAGATAAAGTAACCAAAAATGAAATTGAAAAGCATAGAAAGTAAGAAAATGAACATGAAAAGCATAGAAAGTAAGAAAATGAACATGAAAAGCATAGAAAGTAAGAAAATGAACATGGAAAGCATTGAATGTTAGAAAATGAACATGAAAAGCATAGAAAGTAAGAAAATGAACATGAAAAGCATAGAAAGTAAGAAAATGAACATGAAAAGCATAGAAAGTAAGAAAATGAACATGGAAAGCATAGAAAGTAAGAAAATGAACATGGAAAGCATAGAAAGTAAGAAAATGAACATGAAAAGCATAGAAAGTAAGAAAATGAACATGAAAAGCATAGAAAGTAAGAAAATGAACATGAAAAGCATAGAAAGTAAGAAAATGAACATGGAAAGCATTGAATGTTAGAAAATGAACATGAAAAGCATAGAAAGTAAGAAAATGAACATGAAAAGCATAGAAAGTAAGAAAATGAACATGAAAAGCATAGAAAGTAAGAAAATGAACATGAAAAGCATAGAAAGTAAGAAAATGAACATGAAAAGCATAGAAAGTAAGAAAATGAACATGGAAAGCATTGAATGTAAGAAAATGAACATGAAAAGCATAGAAAGTAAGAAAATGAACATGAAAAGCATAGAAAGTAAGAAAATGAACATGAAAAGCATAGAAAGTAAGAAAAATGAAACATGGAAAGCATTGAATGTTAGAAAATGAACCATGAAAAGCATAGAAAGTAAGAAAATGAACATGAAAAGCATAGAAGTAAGAAAGAAAATGAACATGGAAAGCATAGAAAGTAAGAAAATGAACATGAAAAGCATAGAAAGTAAGAAAATGAACTGGAAAGCATAGAAAGTAAGAAATGAACATGGAAAAGCATAGAAAGTAAGAAAATGAACATGAAAAGCATAGAAAAGTAAGAAAATGAACATGAAAAGCATAGAAAGTAAGAAAATGAACATGAAAAGCATAGAAAGTAAGAAAATGAACATGGAAAGCATTGAATGTTAGAAAATGAACATGAAAAGCATAGAAAGTAAGAAAATGAACATGAAAAGCATAGAAAGTAAGAAAATGAACATGAAAAGCATAGAAAGTAAGAAAATGAACATGAAAAGCATAGAAAGTAAGAAAATGAACATGGAAAGCATAGAAAGTAAGAAAATGAACATGGAAAGCATAGAAAGTAAGAAAATGAACATGGAAAGCATAGAAAGTAAGAAAATGAACATGGAAAGCATAGAAAGTAAGAAAATGAACATGGAAAGCATAGAAAGTAAGAAAATGAACATGAAAAGCATAGAAAGTAAGAAAATGAACATGGAAAGCATAGAAAGTCAGAAAATGAACATGAAAAGCATAGAAAGTAAGAAAATGAACATGAAAAGCATAGAAAGTAAGAAAATGAACATGGAAAGCATAGAAAGTAAGAAAATGAACATGAAAAGCACAAGCACGGAATGTAAGAAAGTGAACATGAAAAAGCATAGAATGTAAGAAAATGAAATTGGGACTTGGTTTATACCATAACATTTTCAACTGCAAATATCATATATTAACAACTGAGGTCAATATCTCTTTAGTCTGTTACTGATTTTTCATTGTTCCCCTGTTAATAACTATGTCCAGTCAAAGTTAATTATTGTTTCATTATCATATATGTATGTGTTCATGTTTATTTGATCATGTTCTAAATATTATATTATTATTCTTTACCTTGTATGTTACTATATCATTTGAAGGCCATATTTATTTCATGTTACATATCATTTTATAGTTCACGTTATTTTCCGCCGAATTCTATTTATTTTCATTATTCCTAATTTCATTTGTTCAGATTTCCTGTTATATTTCTTCA
>NC_061100.1:129014230-129051557 GCF_015104395.2 Macrobrachium nipponense | reverse complement strand
TGAAGAAATATAACAAGGAATCTATATGAAATTTATGATATATGAAAAATGGAAAATACATAGAATCGGAAAATAACTGAACTAGAAAAGGAAATCGTAACAGAAATAATTATGACCTTCAAATGATATAATAACACACAAGGTAAAGAACAATAATAAATATTGGAAACATGATCAAATGAACATGAACACATACAAATGATAATGAAACAATAATTAACATTGACTGGACATAGTTTATTAACAGGGGAACAATGAAAAATCAGTAACACACTAAAGAGATATTGACCTCAGTTGATAATACATGATATTTGCAATTAAAAATGTTATGGTATAAACCAAGTCCAAATTTCATTTTTTTACATTCTGTGCTTTCATGTTCATTTTCTGACTTTCTATGCTTTCATGTTCAATTTCTGACTTTCTATGCTTTTCATGTTCATTTTCTTACTTTCTATGTATCAGATGTTAACGTAATTTTTCAGTTTTTAGTCAACCTTGTGATTTTGTTAACATTTTATATTAAGGCATTTAGTATTTAAGTATTTATTTTTAAGGAAATTTGTATTGTATATATATTACGAAAGTTTGAATTGTAGTGTGGTGATTTTGCGCCTCCTCCCCGCTCGTTAAAGTTTTTGAATTACCCTTTTAACACTCGTATCTTTTTTGTTTACGTTTGGGTACGTGACTGGAGTCCTCGGTGAAGGAGGTGAGAAGAGACAGAGCGAGTGTTTGGGCAGACAGTTCGGGCTATCTACAGACTGTCCTTTTTTGATTTGGCAGCTGCCGCTCTTAATATATTTTATCGACGCTTTTGGGAGTACTTTTGAGCCGCCCTTCGCAGGTACACATCTGGCCACCTGCGGTGTTGTGTACGCTGTACTTTGAGTGCTGTCCCTTCGCAGGTACGCTTCTGGCCACCTGCGGTGTTTTGCGTCCTGCGTGTATTGCAGGTGATTTGTGCCACCTGCGGACTTATCTCACTGCCACCTCAGTGGAAGAGGTTTTCCTGAGGTGTTTTTTAGAAGCATTTGCTTTTCCATGACGCCTTGGTTATTGCAGCTGTGGGGCCTTGATGCCCGTCAGAAGTCAAGTAGGGAGACAGATCCCAGGTAAGCGTTCCTTTTTGTATGGTCGTGCAGGACCTCTCGACTCCTCCTTCCTGGTGCTTCTGTACTCCCCTGTCAGCAGAGTTCTGAAATTATTTGGATCACGGCCTACTGTAAGGCAAGACCTTTATTTTATTAGTCCTGGATCACGGACTACCCCTTGTAAGGCAACAAAGACCTTTATTAATTAGTCTGGATCAGGACTAACCTCTGAGTGTGAGGAGATATTTTTGTTGTTGTTGTTATTATTATTTATATATCGTTCTCTTATAATGAACTGTTGAGACAGTTGGGATTTGCCCTTTTGTTTGATTATATTATAAATTCTTATGATGTTAACAGCCTCGTGGCTTTTATATTTGTTTATATAATACTAAGTTTAGATTATAAACATAGGTAGGAGATTAAGGTGTTTTTCTCACTATTACTCTTCGCCTTCCTTCCTATCCTATTTAGTTTATAGGTATTGGTTAATTTATCATTTTGATCTGGCCAGTTTATATTTTATATTTTGATGTATTTGCATTCATGTGTTTCTCTCTATTATCTCTGTTTAGGGCTTAGTTTTTTTAGAAGTTAGGAATCCCAAGGGATTATTTAAGGACTAGAGTTTGTCCTTGGCAGTCACAAGGTTGACTTGATTATTTTTCTTTGTTGAATAAAATATTGTTGAGTTTTCCTGAGTGTTTTCGTCTCCATTGACCATTTTTTGCTGGATACTCTGTAACAACACTGAGTGTACATCCTTTAGTGCAGACAAACCTGCACCACGGCCCAACAAGGGTCGTAACAATTGGCGACCGTGACAGGATTGATGTACTCGGGGGTATCTGGTATTTTGGTCTGTGGGAGCGACACTTGGTGATCTCTTCAATATTTATTCTGTAGTATTGCCTTTCTCCCTGAGTTATTAATTTTGGCCAAGATGGAAGAGTTTAACTTTGACCCAGCTGAATTTTTGGGTCTGCTGACTGCCTAAAGTACTTGCCTGTTTTAAAATAGGAAACATTTTAGTTGCTTGTGCACATTGTTGGGTTGGGGTTCCGCTGAAGTCGGCGGGCACTAAGAGAGATATTGGAGGCTGTGAAGGGTAAGATTGCCCAGGATTTAGCTGAGGCCGAACATTTGGTGAGTGAAAGTGAAGTAGATAGTGATGGTGAACGATAGTATTAATGATGATTTGGAAGAGGATAGGTTGAAGCGTGAGAGCTGGTTTGACTTTGTTTGAGGATCCTCCTCGTACAGGTATTATTTATGAAGGTCCCTCGAATATACCTAAGGTTAATGTGTCTAATAACCCATTTTTGCCCCCCCTTAATTCTTTGCCAGTTGAACCCCTGGCTTCTGTTCATACTTCGGGTGAATCTAAGGAGGAGGTAGAATATAAATTAATTTGTAAACGAATTGAATTAAAGAAAATAGAATTTGAGGAGAACGAGCGGGTGAGGCGTCACGAGTTAGAGATGGTGAAGTTGAATATAGAGATGGCTAGGTTACAGGGAGCCAATTTGGTCAGTTTCCCCTAAAGGTATGTTGCCAGGAACGGTTTAATTTAGGTGCAGCACTAAAATTGGTGCCAGTCCCTTTGATGAAAGCAACGTCCCTGAATTTCTCAAAGCCTTTGAGCGTGTTGCCGCCCGGTTGTCTTGGCCCTCCGAAATGTGGACTGTTTTAATACAATGTAGGTTGGTGGGCAAGGCTATCCGGGTGTACAATGCCTTGGAGGAGGGAATTGCCAGGGACTATCATAAGGTCAAAGCGCTGGTATTAAAATCCTATGATCTGGTTCCCGAGGCCTATCGCCTAAAATTTAGGAATTATAATAAACATCCTTCACAGTCTTATGTAGATTTCGCTCAGGTCAAGGAGGAACAATTTGACGACTGGCTGAAGAGCCGACAAGTGGTTGCTTTTGCAGCGTTGCGGGAATTGTTGCTCCTTGAAGAGTTCAAAAAGGCATGTAGCAAAGAGTTGAGGGTCCATCTTGAGGAGGTCAAAGCTATGAAGTTGAGTAGTGCCGCTCAGTTGGCAGATGAATATGTGTTGACCCATCGCTCTGGCAATGGTAACTTTGGGTACAGGGTTTTAAATGATCCCTCTTCCCGTGCCCACAGTAGTGGAAGGAGGGGAGAACCACCTTCGTTGACTCCTAATATTCCCAAGATTAATAATGCTAATTCTTTTTCAGATGGTAGGAATGTTGGTAGAGTCTCAGGAGGGTCTCCTCCCCCTCGTGTCTTTGTTAACAGAGGTACATCTAATTCTGGCAATAATCAAAGGTACAATAATAATAATGGTTACAAAACAAAAGTACTGGACGTAGAGTAACCTGTTTTTGGTGTGACAAGCCAGGTCATTTCCAGAACCAGTGCAATGCCCGTAGACGATATCTTGAGAGAAACGGCCAAAATGCAGTTTCATTAATTTCTGAGAGGTCCAGTTCTTGTGATAATCAAGTGGAAAAATCTGTAGTTAGTAGTAAGGTAGATAATAGTAGTAGTGACACTTCTAATAAAAAACAGTTGTGACTCAATTTTGACAAATATGTATGGCCAGGTAAAATTGTTCTTGGATCTAAGATTATCAAAGTAAAGTTCTTGAGGGACACTGGTTCAGCTCGGTCTCTTGTGTTGAGGGATACCTTAAAAGGTTGTAAAAGAGTATCAGGGAATTATGTTGTTCTGGGAGGGTTCCCGAACCACTGTTTCGTTTCTGCTCCGTTGGTGGATGTCAGGTTGTCTTTTCCTGGATGTGATAAGGTTACCGAGTTGGCCGTTGTTGATAGTCTCCCCATTCCTGGGATTGACGGTATTTTGGGCAATGATATGGTCAATAGTGAGGGTCAGGAATTATTTCCCAATATTGTCCATTAATGCATGTCCCATAGCTATAACAACCCTGTGCCGCAGCAAGAGCTGCTGATCTACTTGATGTAGATGATGATTTAATGCTTAGTAGTTTAGAAGTAGATGTAGAAAGGCCCGGGTCAGTAGATAGTGGTAGTAATAGTATTATTATTAATTGATTGAAACCTGATTGGGACAGATTGGCTTTTATTGAAGCCCAGAAAAAAGAATTTGACTTTGAATTGGGAGACATTAATGATTTGACTAAACCTCGGTTTGGTATAACCAAGGGTCTACTTTACAGGTTTAGTCGTCCTTCGACAGATGATCTGGGCAAGACTTCTCAGATTGCACAAAAATTGTGGTTCCGTCCCAGTTCCGTGAATCGGTATGAATCTTGCTCACAACAATTTTCTTTCAGGCCATTTTGGGGTATGGAAAAACTTTCCAAAAAATTAGCAAGGTATTTTGGTGGCCTGGTATGAAATCTTCTGTGAAGCATTATGTGAAGGAATGTGAGGTATGTCAGGTTATGGGAAAACCAAATCAAATAATTCCCAAAGCTCCTTTACATCCTATCCCTGCCATTGGTGAACCATTCTCGGAATTGGTGATAGATGTCGTTGGTCCTCTACCTAAAACCAAGTCTGGTTATGTTTATTTATTAACTATTATGGATAGAGCCTCTAGATTTCCCGAAGCATTCCCTATGAGACGTATTACATCTAAAGTTGTTTTTGAAAAGTTAATGGATTTCTTTTCCAGGTATGGTCTCCCTCGTGTTATTCAGACATGATTGTGGTACAAATTTCACGAGTAGGTATTTAGAGGTAAATGTGCTGAACTGGCATTCAGCACATTACCAGCGTACCTTATCACCCGGAGAGTCAAGGTGTAGTGGAGAGGTTTCACCAGACCCTTAAATCCATTTTGAAAAAACATTGTTACGAACAAGGTAGTGAGTGGGATAAAGCACTTCCCTTTGCCCTCTTTGCTCTTAGGAATCATCCAAATTCTTCCACTGGTGTAGCTCCCTTCGAATTGGTATTCGGTCATAAAGTTCGTGGTCCTCTAGAAATTTTTAGCGAAGTGCTACAGTCCGGTCGAAGGGGAGAGGTTAAAGTTGGAGAATTTGTAGAGGATTTGAAAAAGAGGTTGTTCAGTGCTTGGAATTTTGCACGGGAAAATCTGAGTTATTCGCAAGCTGTGATGAAGGATAATTTTGACAGAAAAGCTAAAGCTCGTTCTTTTGAACCTGGAGAATTGGTTTTGGTTTTGAGTATGGACCCAGACAATTTTCTTGAACCAAGGTATAAGGGTCCCTGGAAGGTATTGAGAAAGTTGTCCGAGGTCAATTATGAAATTGAAGCTCCAGGCTCAAGTAGAAAGTGTAGAATTTATCATATAAACAGATTGAAGCCATATCATTGTAAAAGTGTTGATCCTTTAG
Organism: Macrobrachium nipponense; assembly: GCF_015104395.2. Taxonomy (NCBI): domain Eukaryota; kingdom Metazoa; phylum Arthropoda; class Malacostraca; order Decapoda; family Palaemonidae; genus Macrobrachium; species Macrobrachium nipponense. The sequence goes on along the minus strand of NC_061100.1, from coordinate 129,046,149 downwards.
CAATTGTGTATGAACGATATCGGTAGTAGTAGATGTTCCTCCTGAAGAATCTGATGACTTATTGTATCAAGATCCTTCCGATGCTTTGTTTGAAAATTTGCAAAATTTAGGAATCTTGCAGGAAGGTTTGGAACATTTGGATGTTAATCAAAGAAAATATGTACTTAATTTAATTTATTCCTTTACAGATTTATTTAAGGATTCTCCAGGTAGAACTAATCTTCTTCAGCATGATGTTGATGTGGGAAGTGCTCCTCCATGTTAAGCAAAGTCCTTATCGGTTGAATCCCGTGAAAAAGGGATATAGTCAGTAAGGAGATTGAGTATATGTTGGAGCACGACCTCATTCAGCCTTCTGTTAGTCCCTGGAGTTCTCCTATAGTTCTTGTTAAAAAGGCAGACGGTAAGTTCCGCATGTGTGTGGACTATAGGAAAGTAAACGTCCATACAAAGAATGATTCTTTTCCTTTGCCTCGTATTGATGATTGCCTCGATCAGATAGGATCTGCCAATTTATTACAAAGTTGGATTTACTGAAAGGCTATTGGCAGGTTCCGTTGTCTGATCGAGCCCGTGAAATCTCTGCATTTGTCACTCCCTTTGGTTTGTATGAATGCAAGGTTATGCCATTCGGGATGAAAAATGCAGCATGCACTTTTCAGAGGCTGATGAATAGGGTTATTTGTGGTTTAGAAGGAACAGAGATTTATATTGATGATTTGGTAGTGTATAGCAATGACTGGCATACGCATTTGGTAAGGTTGCGTAAAGTATTTGAGGCTCTTAGGTCTGCTGGTTTGGTTATAAATTTAGCCAAGTGTGAATTTGGTAAGACTAAGGTTTGTTATTTGGGTCACGAGGTTGGTTTGGGTCAGGTGGCTCCGAAACAAGCTAACCTCGAGGCTATTATTAATTTGAAAAGCCCAAGTAATGTCAGAGAGGTGAGAAGGGTTCTAGGTATGATTGGCTATTACCGAAAGTACGTTAGAAATTTCTCAGACCTTGCTCATCCTCTTACAAAACTCCTAGAAAAGGGTCAGAAATTCTTTTGGTCGCAGCAGTGTGAGGAAGCTTTTAATAAGCTTAAATCTGTGTTGTTGACTAACCCCATTTTAATTTCCCCAGATTTTCAAAGACCATTTCATTTATCATTGCTGTGGATGCCAGTGATGTAGGAATTGGTGGTGTCCTCTTTCAAAGGAATGAGGATGGTGAAGTTCACCCGGTATCTTATTTCAGTTCGTAAGTTATTGGCGGCAGAAAAGAAGCTAACTCAAACAATTGAAAAAGGAAAGAAGCCCTTGCTTTTGGTCCGCACCCTTATGCACTTTAAACCCTATGTAACTAATTTTTCTTTTCCCATAGAGGTCTGGACTGATCATAACCCACTAGTTTTTATTGAACGGATGAAAGGAGCCAACCAGAGGATCTTGCGCTGGGCTCTCTTTCTTCAAGAATTTAAATTGGTGATAAAGCACATTAAGGGTTCCGAAAATAAGATTCCTGATGCCCTTTCCCGAAATTGATTAGTTTGCCTTTCTCTCTCGTACGTCACCCTGCTCGTTTCTCCAATAGGTTATATGAAAAAAATTATTTTTTTGAATATAGTATGGTTTCAATGTTCCTGCAAGTTTTATAGGTTTGAATTTAGTAGGTTTATTTGTTAATACCTGTTTATTTTTATTATACGGTTTGGCGACTGCCAGTTGTTGAGGTTTGTATGAAGTTTATACACTCTTAATATTTTATGATATTGCCCTTGGTTCCTAGCCAATTATTGATTTGTCACAATATACTTTGGACTTTGAATTGATTATTATATATAATGACTTTTTGGACTATATTGTTCGTGTATTGTAGGTTAAGGTGTAGGCCTGTGTGTGCCTGTAAGTTTATTTAGGTAAAGTTAAGTAGGTTGGTTTCCTTAGACTTGGGGATTTGTGACTTTTATGATCCTGTTTAAACTATGGGTATTATGTCATGTCTGTCCTTTGCCATGCCTTGTCTTTGGGTTCAGAGTATGGTATTATCACTTGATCTTTAAAATAATGGTAAGCTATATAAAACTTTTGGTTTGCATTCCCCAATGGTATTTTCTGTTGATGTAATATAATTTGTTTTCAGATTTGTTGCTCTATTATTGTATGTTTGCCTGTTGTAGATTGTCTTTATTCTTTCCTTACAGGTTTGTTAGTACTACATTTATAAAAAAAATTTTCTGGCTTAAATTTTTTTTTTCTTCGGAGGAAAGGTATCAGATGTTAACGTAATTTTTCAGTTTTTAGTCAACCTTGTGATTTTGTTAACATTTTATATTAAGGCATTTAGTATTTAAGTATTTATTTTTAAGGAAATTTGTATTGTATATATATTACGAAAGTTAAATTGTAGTGTGGTGATTTTGCGCCTCCTCCCCGCTCGTTAAAGTTTTTGAATTACCCTTTTAACACTCGTATCTTTTTTGTTTACGTTTGGGTACGTGACTGGAGTCCTCGGTGAAGGAGGTGAGAAGAGACAGAGCGAGTGTTTGGGCAGACAGTTCGGGCTATCTACAGAGGCTGTCCCTTTTTTGATTTGCAGCTGCCGCTCTTAATATATTTTATCGACGCTTTTGGGAGTACTTTGAGCCGCCCTTCGCAGGTACACATCTGGCCACCTGCGGTGTTGTGTACGCTGTACTTTGAGTGCTGTCCTTCGCAGGTACGCTTCTGGCCACCTGCGGTGTTGCGTCCTGCGTGTATTGCAGGTGATTTGTGCCACCTGCGGACTTATCTCACTGCCACCTCAGTGGAAGAGTTTTCCTGAGGTGTTAGAAGCATTTGCTTTTCCAGGACGCCTTGGTTATTGCAGCTGTGGGGGCCTTGATGCCCGTCAGAAGTCAAGTAGGGAGACAGATCCCAGGTAAGCGTTCCTTTTTGTATGGTCGTGCAGGACCTCTCGACTCCTCCTTCCTGGTGCTTCTGTACTCCCCTGTCAGCAGAGTTCTGAAATTATTTGGATCACGGCCTACTGTAAGGCAAGACCTTTATTATTAGTCCTGGATCACGGACTCCCCTTCTGAGTGTGAGGAGATATTTTTTTTGTTGTTGTTATTATTATTTATATATATAGTTCTCTTATAATGAACTGTTGAGACAGTTGGGATTTGCCCTTTTGTTTGTTTGATTATAATTATAAATTCTTATGTTAACAGCCTCGTGGCTTTTATATTTGTTTATATAAGTTTAGATTATAAACATAGGTAGGAGATTAAGTGTTTTCTCACTATTACTCTTCGCCTTCCTTCCTATCCTATTTAGTTATAGGTATTGGTTAATTTATTCATTTTGATCTGGCCAGTTATATTTTATATTTTGATGTATTTGCATTCATGTGTTTCTCTCTATCTCTGTTTAGGGCTTAGTTTTTTTAGAAGTTAGGAATCCCAAGGGATTATTTAAGGACTAGAGTTTGTCCTTGGCAGTCACAAGGTTGACTTTGATTATTTTTCTTTGTTAATAAATATTGTTGAGTTTTCCTGAGTGTTTTCGTCTCCATTGACCATTTTTGCTGGATACTCTGTAACAACACTGAGTGTACATCCTTTAGTGCAGACAAACCTGCACCACGGCCCAACAAGGGTCGTAACACTATGCTTTTCATGTTCATTTTCTGACTTTCTATGCTTTTCATGTTAATTTTCTTACATTCTGTGCTTTTCTTGTTCATTTCTTACTTTCTATGCTTTCATGTTCATTTTCTTACTTTCTATGCTTTTTTGTGTTCATTTTCTGATTTTCTATGCTTTTCATGTTCTTTTCATTTTTTTACTTTCTATGCTTTTCATGTTCATTTTCTTACTTTCTATGCTTTTCATGTTCATTTTCTTACATTTCTGTGCTTTTCATGTTCATTGTCTTACTTTCTATGCTTTTTCATGTTTCTTTTTCTTACATTCTATGCTTTTCATGGTTTCATTTTCTTACATTCTATGCTTTTCATGTTCATTTTCTTACATTCTATGCTTTTCATGTTTCATTTTCTTACATCTATGCTTTTCATGGTCATTTTCTTACTTTCTATGCTTTTTCATGTTCATTTTCTTACATTCTATGCTGTTTTTGTTCATTTTCTTACTTTTATGCTTTTTCATGTTCATTTTCTTACTTTCTGCTTTTTATGTTTCATTTTCTTACTTTCTAGCTTTACATGTTTTGTTTAGCATAAGTATTTTTGTTATGTCCGTCATTTGCTTCTCATTTGTCTCATTATTATAAATTGTTATTATTACTCCGCAACAACACCGCAAGCCACCCGCAACACAACGCTACACAGAGTAAAGGTAGGTTTACACCTACGCACTTTTGTGTTGTGGGCTGTTACGGCGTGGGACCGCAAGAAACCGCCACAAAATAGACGCGGTGGGGAGAAAAAATGACCGTTATTGGGCGGCGTGTTCTTGCGGTGTCTAGGGAGTGTTACGGAGTTGGAGCGGTGTTATGGTCGTTGTTGCTATGCCAGGGCACGCGCTCTTGTGGCTTTGTTACTCCGTGTAGCGGTGGGTTGCGGTGTTCTTGCGGGTGGGTTGCGGAGTAATAATAACATAATTCATAATAATGAGACAAATGAGAAGCAAATGGTGGACATAACAAAAATACTTATACTAAACAAACATGTAAAGCATAGAAAGTAAGAAAATTAATATGAAAAGCACAGACTGTAAGAAAATGAACATGAAAAGTATAGAATGTAAGAAAATGAAATTGGGACTTGGTTTATACCATAACATTTTCAACTGCAAATATCATATATTATCAACTGAGATCAATGTCTTTTGTCTGTTACTGATTTTTCATTGTTCCCCTGTTAATAACTATGTTCAGTCAATGTTAATTATTGTTTCATTATCATATTTGTATGTGTTCATGTTCATTTGATCATGTTCTCAAAATTATATTATTGTTCTTTACCTTGTATGTTATTATACATTGATGGCCATATTTATTTCATGTTACATTCATTATTTTATAGTTTTCATGTTACATTTCATTTTATAGTTCAAGTTATTTTCCGAGTTCTTTTTATTTTTTTATGTTTCATTTATCATATTCATGTTAGATTTCCTGATATATTTCTTCATGTTATTATTCTTTATGGCCACGCTTTTTAATTTTTGAATTTCATTTCACCCAATCATATCATCATATATATTGTCATGACATATAAATTAAGCATCAATAAGGAAAATGTAAATGCAGGTCGGTATTTCAACATATTTATTACAAATAGAAACATTATGAATTATATAAAATCTACAAAATCAATTTAATATTAAGAAAATACCTAAAAAATCATTTATTAAAAAAATAAAACTATTTATTTATACATTGTCGCCAGGCTGTCAGAGCGCGAATGATGCCTCCGTGGTCTGTCTGGCCTCTTTTATCCTCCCCAGAATGCGCGGCAACCTTCCATCCAATCGACCCATGTTTTTGTCAAAATTAAGAGGTGGTTGTGGAATTATTGATATTCAGTCAATCATGTTTAGTACATTTCTAAAATGTTTGAAAGATCGTTGTTGATTACCAAATGATTATTTATTATTGTAAAGTCAGAGCAAACCTACCTTATAGAAAATGAATGCCACATCAGGATTGCACTATTTTTACACCTAGTTTTTATGAAAGTATGATAAATATATTACGAAGTGCTAATAAGATGACCTCTTATCCACAGATAAAAAACGAAAGTGGTATATGAACATTTAATGAAAAGCAGTGTATATGTTCCAAATATTGAAAAATTGTATCCACTATTCAACTGGTAACTAATTTGGGAACATGTAAATAATAAGTATATAGAAAATAAAAGTAGAGAAATTTTGTTTAAGTATGTACATGAAGTTTTAAGTACAAATGATAGGCTAGCCATGATGAAAAATAAAAGATGTTAGGGAATGCGGTTGTGGATGCATAGAAACTAATATGCATATGGTATATTTCTGTCCTTTGGTTAAGAATTTGTTGTCCTGGGTATTCGAATTGCTTAGAAAATGTTGTAAATTAAAAACTAATAGCAGGTTAAGGATTTTAAAACTAGATTTTGAAGCAAACTCAAAAGGGATGAAAATACAGCGGATAATAATAATAGCAGATTTTATTTCAAGTATATGGATGGCAAGATATTTGGGAATAAGTACTTACCAGCAAATTATTAAATGTATAAAGAATAGACTGTTAAATACATTTGATGTAAATATTATAATATTTAAGTCTGATGTTAAAAAAATTTTCACGAATCAGTATGTTTCTAATTTAAAAACATATTTAGAAAAATAATAAATTGTAATATTTTATATTATACATAGATCTTATAATGTATATACAAAATTGTAAAATATAATTTTGTAAAGTAATATTTCTTAATAAAAAAAAAAAAAAGTATTGAGGTTCACCTAAAAAAAAAAAAAAATCTTCCTAGGGAGACGCCGTAACACGCCGCACGCCCCGCAACATGTGCGCCCCATTTATTAATTGTGTAAGGGCACCTCATGGGCACCGCACGGCGCCGTAACATCACGCCATAACACTCCCTCGCGGGTGGTACGACGTCGCACCACATCGCACCACGTGGGGTGTGGTGCGGTGTGGCACGGCACCGTGCGGGTTCTTACCTCTTTTGTTGTGGGGCCGCGCCACACCGCTTACGGCTTCGTGCGACTTCATCAACCCGCCAGACGCCGCGCAGAAATTTGAAATGATTTAAAATCCGGGCGGCGTCGTGCGGCTTTAACGGTCTTCGCCTGGCCCCGCCAGCGAGGTGGCGCGCTTTTGGTGCGTTTATAGTGCGGTTTCATGCAGTTTCTTGCGGTCCCACACCGTAACAGACCGCACCACAAAAGTGCGTAGGTGTAAACCAGTCTTAACAAAGCCGCAAAAGCGCGTGCCCTGGCATAGCAACGACCACCATAAAACCGCACCAATGCCGTAACACTCCGCTAGACACCACAACGTCACCGCAACAACACGCCATAACATACCCGTAACACCACCGCACGGGTCCGCGCCACGCCGCCCAATAACGGTCATTTTTTCTCCCCACCGCGTCATTTTCGTGCGGTTTCTTGCGGTCCCAAACCTACCTTTAGGGGAAACTCGGTATCAATAACAAGCACATTTTTCGTGTTAGGCTTGAATGGTTACGATAAATCCTGACAGCCAATCTACAATTAGATATTTTGGAAGAAAAAAAACCCTGCGGCCAGCAATCAACTGAACTACTTATACAAGAACAAGACAACGCCTTCAAGAACTGATAATACACTAGGAAGACCACCTGACACAGTTTCCATTGTAACTGCTCTATTAAAATTTGCATTTTTACTTTGATTTCTTTGTGAACTTTGTAACCATTCTTATTACAGCTGAAGAATGACCTTGGTGAGGGTCGAGAGCTGGCGTTATATTCATTCACTTAAACTTTAAACTTGGTTTTTACTGTGAATTATTCTTAACCATTTGGAAAGACATCGAAGGAATACAGTTATGAAATGCCAAGAAAGAGAAACACGTCGTACTACGTATCAATCGATATTCATTTTAAAGAATTATCTAAAGTTACCATCATTAATGTTTAAATATTCCTTTCATTTTACAGTGAAACTTTGAACGTTAGAAATAAAATAAATAAACAAATAAATAGAAGCCAGAGAAACTAGTAAATAAAAGCAGAGCGTAATAAATTGAAGCTAAGAGTAATGGTCTACTGCTAGTCGCGAAGGTAAAGCTACTAACACCATTTCAGGAATGTATTAACATGTTGAATACGATATTCAGTCTACGTTTGGTATCTGGAGATTGGATATCCTTTAATATGCTAATGCGGCGGAATTATTGACTAGTTTCCGTATTACATAATGGGTTTTGTGGGACGTTTATTAAGGCTAGTTCCGTATTAAATTTCTTTTAATCCAAGAAAAAAAACTGCCGTGGTATAAAATAAAATGCCTATTGACCAGTCATTTTAATCTTCAAAGAAGATTTGTTTAAATTTAAACCATCGTTTTCCAAAATGGATATTATCTCATTTTCCTTCCTCAATATAAAAAGCTGCGATATACAATCAAGTAAGCGTTGTAGAATACCGATCGACCCATCATTAATTTACAAAGGAAACCAGTTTGAGTTGTGCAGCTAGCACGATTTATCATCGATTCTACAATATAAAAAAAAATAGAGCTGGTCGTTGAATCTACAAAATAAGAAAAATAGAGAGAGAATAAGTACCAGTCATCGAACATACAAAAAGGAAATTAAGTACTGGTCATTGAATCTTCAAAAAGAAAAAAAATTACTTTTCATCGAATATAAAAAAACTTACTAGTCATCGAATCTACTAAACAAAAACAAAAAAAATTACTGGTCATGGAATCTACAATAAAAAAATTATGTACTGATCATGGAATCTACAAAAGAAATAAATAAATAAATACGAAAAAAAAATTGTATTGGTAACTAGGACCCAAATTTAAGAGCCGTTCCGTGATTTGCACTTCACGGCGGCCAGTCTCCAGATCAGCTGAATTAATCAACGGTACATCTGGTCTGTATTTGGAGGGGTGATCGCTCGGAATACCAAATGAATTGGCCATCATGTCCCTAGCGATCCTGTCTGTGGAGCCTGACCGAAAGTCTAGCAATTTTATTTGCTGTAAATCACACCGCTTACAGATGAAAGCTTGACGCTATTTGCCATCAGCCCTTCCTAACAAGGTTAAAAAGATAATGATTTATAAGAATATAATAATAAATATATATATATATATATATATTATATTATAATTTCATATATATATTATAATATATATATATATATATAGATATATATAATATATCTTATATACCATATATATTATATAATTATTATATCATATATATATACATACATATATAAAAAGCTACAATTTACTTTCTTATATTTGAACCTATAAAGCCGGTAAACCGTTTAAACATTGTAGTACGATAGTTAGAATTATGCTATTAACAATCAGTATGGTAAGCAAGTTAATAAAAAAAAAACTATTAATATCATCTGAATCGGCGGCAATTAATCAAAAGTACATTTGGCTGGTGCCATTACTGCGTAAAATCTCGCATGGGAACTTCAATCTTCTAAACCCACGCTACCTAAGATAATATATACTTTTTTTTTTTTTTTTTTTTTTTAGATATCGCCAAATGAAATAGCTTCCCACTCTTCATATCGAGGCGCGTAGACTGGCTAGGAATCAAGTGGTCCTATGTTTTTTTTTTTTTACAATATTTCAGAAGATCGTTCACTCAAATACGATATATATAGCTGCTACCTTTGAACTGATCGCTACTGCAATGTTATACGTTAGGCTGTCGCTGTATACCATTCTCACTCTTATCATTTTTAGCACAGGAAAAGAAGCTGAATGTTTCTAATGGTTGTTATTGGTGTTTCAGTGTTCAGTGCTAGTTTTGAAATCGTTAAGGACTAAATTTTGGTTACGTATTTACCGTCTTGTATTTAAACGTTTGAACTTGGATATCTTTTGCACCTATTTGGATATCAAATCCTTTCCAATAGATGCTGCCTAATATTATTCTATATAAAGTAAATGGATCTTGTTTATCCAATGCCCATCTGGCTTGAAATGTCTCGAATGATATTAGCAGAGTAGACGAGTATGTAATAAAAAAAAATCGCAAAAACTAATATTTAATCAAGTTCTGTTTAATTTAATTAATATTCTACTTGGAATATTAATTAATCCAAGGTGATCGGGGTTTCTTACCGTTTTTTAGGAAACTTGTCCTACAACAGACCGGCATGCATGCAAAAAAAAAAAAAAATCCAGGAAATAAACACATACACGCTGTTCGAATGCCATACTCGGGAGCTCAACGGATACTAATAACCGTTTCTGGAATGTTCATTATATGCAGTCTATTCTGGCATTTGCCGGATTGAATGTCCTCTATACGCTTATTGAAACTGATTATTAACGCCGTTCTATATCATATCTGAAATTTTGCCAAACGTGGTACATTAGGTCAGAAGTTTTTTCCCCCTCTCCGGTTTGTACTGGTGATGTATATTCCGGAATTCATAAACATGAAGCCATTACATTCTAAAACAACCGTTATGGAAACAATTATTTGTGATCTGTTTGAACTGGTGCATTATGCTTGTGCTAAGCCTTTTGCTAAGGGACCAATGTGGTCTAAAGTTATCCTTATTTACAAGAAAGCCTTGAGTGTGTATGTATGATTGTACGTATATACATGTGTGTGCGTTGATAATCGCCTTAACACGTGATTTATGTATTCATATCACCACAAGTGGAAAGGTAAGAGACTGAGTGGAGGTCCTGATCTGTTTCCAATTTAATTCTAAGCCAGTGACGGGGAAATAAGTAGAAACTGGTCAGGACCTATACCAACTCTCTTTATATATCTACCTGTGGTGATATGTCATGCATAAATCACGTGTTATGATCATAATATATATATATATATATATCATATTATATAAAATATATCTATATATATATATCTATAGATATATATAATATATATATATATATATATGTGTGTGTGTGTGTGTGTGTGTGTATATAACTGAATCACGAAAGTTAGGAACGTGATCAATCAATAAATAAAGGTATATGCCACGAGGAAAATAAACAACGGAGTATCCGCGAGATCTTTCGAAGTTCAAACATCCTTTACTTAGCAGACGAACTGACTTACATGAGGAAATGACAATACACGAAAGGTCGTATAACTGACAGATAGGGATAATAAAAAGATTAGTACCTAGAATCCGACACACTGGAAGATGAGTAACCTTCCCAAACAAGCAAAAACATGGGTACAAATAAAAGTTTAAGACAATCTCCTCAGACACAAGAACAAGACAATTAAAGGATTATTATAGGTGACAGCTATTCAGAACTTTGGTAAACAAAAACATATTCACAATACATATCAAACATACATATACAACGAAGATATCTCTAAGGCAACTAATTTTTATCTAAGTCTGTAATTATATCTTCCAGGTCATTCTTAAACATGTTACAAATACAAGGGTCTAAATGAAACAGGCCACGACAATGAGAAGTAAGTTGTATTAAAGCATATTCTAAAAGATTTCGTGATAAGACATCTTTTGACCTTGTAATTACTGAACTACCAATCCAATTTATTCGGTGGTTGTATGCTCAAATAATTGCAGATGCACGTGACTTCAGCATATAAGCGACTACCACAGGTAACTGACAGGCAGAAGTTTAGTACCAATTCTCGTGTTCCTTCACACATCCTGTGGTATTCGCTAAAACACGCACACCATACATATACATACATATTTATGTGTGTGTAATTATATATATATATATATAATATCTATATATATATATATATATATATATATATATATATATAATCATGTACAAAGTTTCTGTAGTGGAAAAGAACGGAATTTACAGGTGGAGCGACTGATGTATGATAATGAACGAGTATCTCTGCTGCAATGAAAACTAGTTATAACCGGATGAGAGCCGAGTTAAGGTTTTTTAGATAAACAGAAACTATGAAACTAGGGAGTTGGAACAATGAAGGCAAATATGTATGGTGAAAGGAAGACTGTTTGGTTCACACTGGTGTTTGGGATTAAATGTAATGGGTGATAATAGGAAGAGGGAAGGGGCGAGTCAGTATAGTAGGAGAAGCCAGGAAGGCCGCAGTACTATACATGAAAATAGAGAAATCTATCCATGGAGACTAAAGCTGGATATATGAAGTCATCGGTACACCCAAATCTCCATGTATGGCAATGGAATGTATAATGAATGTTCAGTGAGAATGAAAAGAGAGATTGAAACCTTTAGATAATTTTGTTATTAATACATATGTAGGAAGATCTACTGGAATATGGCGGTCAGTATAAAATCTGTGTATTATAAGTGCCAGCGCATGTGGGAGGGATAATCAGTGCGAATTCGAGATTTCGTTATATGGAAAGAATGGAGGACAGTAGTTTGGTAAAAAATGACTATTGTTTACGTATTAGCCCGGCCTTGAGAGGGCTCGATACGTAAACAGAAATAATTGAGGGATTCAAGGTGGAATTAATTGAACTTACCGTAAAACGGATAGTTAGTGATAATTTCTTTAGAGGAAAAGGTAGGTCGCCAGAGACTCAGCTAAATACTTTACAGCTATTTATTTACAAAGAGGCTCTTACTGGCCTGGAGAAAAGTGAATGCAGCGGTTGTCCTCGTCCACACGTTGGGACTTATAATCTCTCACAAATGGATAGCTGGCTAAAATGTGATTTGATGAAAGCTGGTCTCCTAAACTTGGGTAATGCAACACTTGCGGGCAGAGAGACGTGACACGTGGCTCAGGGAATCTGGAAAAGAATCCCAGATTAGACAAGATAAAGAAAAAGGGATTTCTTTTTATCAGTTACTATTAGTATTTCGTTCTCAAACACTGGGGAAAAGGAACTCTATTGTTTCACTGAGGTATGCCATGACTTCATTCGTCTGGGACGATCACACAAGGGGAAGCATGCGGCCATGAGGCAGTGAAAGGGTACAAAAGGATGAGTTCTTTTTGGGTTGGAAATTGAATTGGGAAAACGAGGATCAAATAGATAATAGGAGGTAAGGGACTGGCAATATGCTGTTTCATAAGACGTACCTGGATGTCGTGTTCAGTGGCTCTTTGTAGAAAAAACGTGGCCTGGCTTTGTCTTAGGACTGGGTCTATGGGCGCGCCACTCACGCCCTGGATAGGCCTAACAGGAAGGCAGGTGGTTGGACATCCGTCCGAGGTCGCGTCTTGCAGTCGACTGGGGCAGATCGCGGGCAGTTTGCTTGGGTGTTGGGATTCAGCTTAACCCCCACGAGCAAGGCAAATCCTGGAACGAACATACGCCAGCAGAGGGGTCACAGGAAAAAGAGCTTAAGATATAGGTCTAAGAAGTACCAATCTGCCTACATCCTTCCCTTCGAGATACGTCCCTAAAGCTGACAAAAGACTATATTCCCCCAACTGGGGAACTCCCTACCTCTGGCTGGCGGGTTTTGGTTCCCGCGTTTCCTAAAAATCAGCTGATATTTGGAGGAAATGGCTGCCATTTTCCAAATCAAACTAATTAATTAATTTCGGGGTAGACGAAACGATCTATAAACGTAGCAGCTCCCCCTGTTAAGAAGGCATTCACTCCCTTTCGGGCGTGAAGGTCTTGGCTTAAATAAATTGATCGTCTCGACTACCCAGTTCTCCTACTCCAACTTGAAGTTTTTTGAGCAGCGATACAGCTAACTACAGTGGCCTACCTAACTTATAGGTGGAGATGCTAAGGGTACTAACTTAATGGAGTAATGTATTCTAGCCTAAGTAATAACTACGGGTTGTCTTGTGACGACAGTCTACTCTACCCCTAGATAAGGTTACTTGAAAGTTCTACTTGCTACTAGCCTAATGCCCTGGTACTAAATCATTAGCCTAACCTACTCATTATAGTTAAATGAAGACGCAATCATTCCAGAGTGTGGTACGCACAGCAGTAGTTCAGCGACGGAATTGTTAAAATACATGATGAGAGGTAATGATGCGTGGGGATGATGAGTGGTTAGTTGACCAGGATGGAAATGCAATGAGGTAATTATATTTAAGTGAGGGTTAGTATTACACTTGCTAGGGATTAGAGGGTTAGTTTTACTGGCAGAGATCAGGCTGGCTACCTTCTCTGGGTAGGTGCCAGGATCACTCTGCAATTGAATGCGACACTGTACCTCGGGCACAGGTGTCAAGGAGAGCATGTGGCTCTTTGGTTAGTGTGTTAATGATTTGCTACGTCCCTTCTTCTTCTTCTTCTTATTCCTCCAGGACCTGGCTATACCAGTCCTAGGAGTAGACGGAAGCACCGACTCTGGGGTAAGGCTAGAAACGCTGTCAGGAGCAGAGGCAGTGGTAGCCTGAGGGATTGCAGGAGAACACCCTACTTCAGTATCTGCAGCAACTGTCGTAGAGGTGGAACCTACTGCAGGGGAGGCCCTAACTTCGGCTGCTGCAACAACCGTCATAAGGGGAAAACTCCAGGCTGACTCCTGGTCGGGCAGTTCCTGGTTTTCCAGAGGAGGTACGAAGGTAAGGTCTGCCGGAGGTTCATCCTCGGGCGACAGAGGTGAGGCTGAAGAAGAATTATGGGCTGGAGATTGGCCATGGGCTGCGGTAAGCTCCATGCCTGTTGGAGGATCTCCTGTAGGAGGATCCTTGATAAGGTTAGGCGCCGGCGCTAGCTCGGGGCCAGGCGCAGAGGTCAAGTTCGGGGGTGGCTCTACGTCCAGGCTGGACGGAGCTTGGCACTGCGCAGTGCTGCCAAGTGGCACTGGCAGAGAGTTGAGGTCGGCTGGACCTGGGACGGGTACCGGAGGTGCAATACCTCTCAGCGTGCCCTTGGAAATGGGAGACAGACGCTCCTGTCTCTTGTTGAAGGCTAAGCCTTGTGGAAAATGGACAGTATCCGCTGCTGGTAGTCTGCTAGGGCGCCTAGGCCAATTTGTGGAGTGCCCTAGTACGTTGCAGGTTTTGCAACGGAACTGTGAATGGTCAATCTCCCTCCTGGTAACAGGGAGACTGTTGGTGGACGTACTTCCTGGAGGAAGTTGAATTTTGGTGACTCCTTGCTTTGGAGTGATTTGACGTGGGATTAATAATAATAATAATAATAATAATACTTTATTTCCAATATATATACATTGGGTATTATACATTATATACGAAACAACATATAGTGATTATCTGATATTTCTTTCTCTATTTCCTTATGATTACATTAAATTTAACATTTACATGAATAGTGCTTTTATAGAAATTATTTGACTAGCAACTAAAATACATTTGGTACACTACTTGCATTAATATGACTTTAAAATAGAAAAAATAATTTAATAATAGTAAAACTCATTAAAATTCTATACTGGGTGCAAAATTATAGTAGACACCATAAAACATTAAAAACAGATATACATATATTACATAAAACCAATCCACAAGTTTCTAACTAAAATCTTGTAGAAAACATATATTTCCTAAGATTTGCTTTAAAAGTGTCGAGATTCGCCGTTGTTTTCAATGACTCAGGTAGGGTATTCCACATCGTTGGTCCTCGTACCGTAAAGCATCTACTTCCCAAGTCTGTGGTGGTTCTCGGTATATACAGGTCATTGTTTTGTCTCGTTCGTCTGTCCCTACCAGCTCCAACTGTTATAAACTTAAAAAGCCAAATTGGTATTAAACTTCGCATAACTTTAAAAACTCCTACACAAATGTCGAATTTAATCCTTCGTTCAACATTTAGCCATTCTAATTTATCTAAAATTGGTGATGCATGGTCATATTTTTTGGCCTTACCATCAACTACTTTATCCGCAAAGTTTTGTAGTTTTTGAACCCGTTGTAATTGTTGTTTAGTAGTAGTTCCCCAAATCTTTAAGCAATAATTTATTATGCTCAGTGCAAGCGACTGAACTACCATCGCCCTCATGTCAATATCGAATCTGTCTTTAATTCTGTTTAAATATATTAAGGTTCCATTTACTTTTCTACATATTTCAGATACGTGTACATCAAAAAGCATATATTGGTCAAAATAAATACCTAGATTTTTTACGTGTACACTTCTTTCAATTTGATGGCCATTAAAGTTTAGAACGGTATCTAATGGGATCTGTGATACATATTGCCTTGTACCAATGAAAATTATTTTAGTTTTTGATTCATTTACATTTAAACCATTTAGTTGAAAATATCGCAGTCCTGCTTCTAATATAGCTTCTGCCTTTGTGATGAGAGTGGGTATATCATTTATACTACCTCCAATTAAAAATTGACTGTCGTCTGCATATTGTACGAGAAGATAGTCTTCTAAAAATTTTGCCATATTTTTGAAGTAGTCCTGTATAAAAACTGCCATATCATTGATATGAATAAGAAAGAGCACGGGGCCTAAAATAGAGCCCTGGGGGACTCCAAAATGTACTTGTTTACGAGAAGAGATGGTATTATCTAGTCTGACTATTTGAAAACGATTTTGTAAGTAGTTACTAAACCAAAAAGAATCTATTTTCATTTTCCTACACTTATTTAACAAAATTTCGTGGCTAACGCTATCAAATGCCTTTGAAAGATCTAACAATATGAGTAAGTTTATCTTTTGATTGTCAATATTTTTATAAATCCTTTCCGATAGCTTAAGTAATGCCATTTCAGTAGACAGGTGAGGCCTAAATCCATATTGTGTAGAGGACAATAATTTATTTTGTTCAAGATATTCAAGTAATTGATTTGTTACTATTTTCTCTAATATTTTTGACAAAATGGGAAGAAGAGATATAGGTCGGTAGTTTTCAACGTTTTCTGGGTCGCCACTCTTGTAAAATGGTACAACATGAGGCAGCTTCCATCCATCTGGGTAAATACCAGTTACTATTGAGGTATTGACTATTATTGTTAAATAAAAGGCTATTACAGGTATCGCATCTCGAATGAAACGAAGGGCTATTCCATCTGATCCTACTGAATTTGTGTCATTTAAATTCTTAACTGTGAGAATAAACTGTATTAACATCAACTGGCTGAGGTCTAAAAAAGCTAATCACATCTTCAGTTGATTCGTTATTTACGGGTATCTGGTCTCTATGATTATCATGAATATTCTCTTGTGATTTCTCATAAGCCGTCTTTCCAACGTTCGAAAAATATTCATTAAATTCCTCAGCCTTTTCTATTTTATTGTCACAATTTAATATATGGGTATTGACATTCGGGTTTGGAATCATTTCATGAACAATATTCCATTTATTACGTATATTTCCTTGACAATTACTGAATTTGTCTTTAAAGTGTTTCGTTTTATTTGTCTTAACTAGTACCTGGGTACGTTTCTTTTCGTCTTTATACTGACGTCGTAATGTTTCGTTCATTCTATCCAACTTGTACCTATTTTGAAGGGCATCTCTAACTCGCATCGCTTCTTTAACATCGCTACTTATCCAGGGAGCTGGGGGTCGGGTAATTTCTCTAGTTACTATGGGGCACATTCATTTAGACCATCAATGAAAGTTCTGCTAAAAGTATCCACTTGGGTATTTACACAGTCTGTTTCCATTATGAGGTTAAAGACTGGATTCCTATTCAGCAAGTTGTCACGAAAATTATTTAGATCATAATTTACCAGATTACGGTATGTTTTTACTATTGGGAGTCTTTTTGGCTTGGAAATGTTTATTCTAAGTGTAGTCATCTCATGGTCGGCTTTTTGGAATGCGAGGGAGACTTCATGTCTTGCCCTAGGAGGAGGTCGTAACCTCCTGGAATGTAGCTTGCAACTGCAAGGGTACAAACTTTGGAGAAACTAGGTCTGGTGACCCTCCTTCCCGTATCAGGGAGATTTGAGTGCCAGAGTCGTTGAAGGCTCTGACATGGCTTGGCGGATAATGGCTTTGGAGGGGTGCGACAGTTATAGGGCCCTTAGCTGGGGGTCCTAGGGAGGAAGGATTTGTAACTGCCATTGCGATGGCAGGAATATTAAAATTTGCGCACCCTCCGTAGTTGGCAGACATGTGACCCTGGCGGCCACAGTCTCGGCAAAACTTGTTCCAGAACCTCTTCCGTGGCACTGGACGGTAAGGCCGAAATGGCCCCACAGGTTGCGAATCTGTGGAGTCACCAAGGCTGGCAGTGTGCTCTGGCACAGGTGAGGAGTCCTCTCTGGCAGTGATTTGACATGGGGAGGTTAAGGAAACCTCCGTTGAGTCATCCTCGGAAGCAAGTCCAGGGTCAACTGGTGGGCTTACCTCTTCCAAAGTGGAGGAGGTAGGCGGTAAAATGGTAAGAGGCTGAGATGGTGCGGAAGAAACTTTGGGCTCTGACACTGGGTCAGGGCCAGGTTCGCAAATAGAAAGGATGTCGGGGATATCAGAGGCACTAGCCTCTGAACCTAAAACTGATGATTGATTATGAGGCATGCTGCAGGGATCCAGTGCATCTGGTAGTGGGAGCTGCGTCCAGGGGAGATACGGCTTAAGTAGATCTCGCCCCAATATCACCTGATAAACATCATGAAATGGGTCAACTACGCCCAGGCGGCACAATGTGGTTTCCCTGGTCTCCTGGTCCAGAAAGGGCATTTCAACATTCAGAAGGACCGAAGGAACAGAAGAGAGGGTACCGTCAATCCATTCAAACTGAATTTCTTCGTCCGTCTGGATTTTGGCACCCCTAGGCAATGCCTTTCTTGAAATAAGGGAGACCTGGGCTTCGGTGTCGGCCATGACTTGTACCCAGTGATAGGCCGCAGGAGACTGTTCATCAGGCAGGGCTACATGGTAGCCTTGGAGAAGTTCACCCTGGAAGCTCTCCTCCCAAGGTAGAGACCGACTTGGGCACTGGTCGGAATCCACAGCATGCCCACGCACACAACAAGTGGTGCAGAACCTCCGCAACCACCTCTTACCGGGAGTCCAGCTCATGGTCTGGGGCTTAGAAACTTGCAGAGAGATTTTGTCATCTCTGAGAGCTAGCTCATGCTTTCTCTCTTCTTCTCTTTCCTTTCTCTCTGCTTCTCTGGCTTTCTTTTCTTGTAGGTGCGCGGCATCCTGCTGCGCCTTTATCCACTGGTCAAGTGCTGGTCCAGTGTAACCGGCCTCCTTGCCCAGAGTTATGAGGGCTCCGAGCTTCTCTAGCTCTATGGCAAAGAAGTCGCGGGAAGCAGGGGAAGACATTTCCCTTAGGCTGAAGTAGAGGCTCTGATATAGTTAGAAATAATGGTGGCCAGGAATAGTACTGGATGGAATGGGAGTGCCTACTGTGGAAAGCGCCACTCACTTGGAAATGGGTTCTGCGATAATGGTAATGAAAAATCACATGGAGTGTGCGGCGTACGTCACACTTACGGGCGTTCCCAACTTGGGAGACGCTGGAATGGGCTACCTGTAGGTCCAATACAGGTGCACGGCACTTTCGGAGGCGTTCCTTGGTTGAGTGATCCAAAATCGTGGATACTCTAATGAATGGGCGTTCCATAGGACGGACACGCAGGTATAGGGCTACCTGTACATCTGTACAGGTGTACGGCGCTTATGAGCAGGCGTTCCTTTTGGACAGCACTAGTAGGTATTGCGGCACTTCAGGAGGCGTTTTCTTGATTGGGTGATCCGGGATAGCAGATACACTAATGGATTGGGCGTTCCGTAAGGACGGACACGCAGGTTTGACAGCACTTGGGGCTGGTATTGCGGCACTTTGGGAGGCATTCCCTTGCTGAGTGTTCCGAAGGATCACTGACCCTTGTACACGGACACACTAATCAATTGGGCGTTCCGTAAGGACGGACACGCAGGTTTGACAGCACTTAGGGCTGGTACTTGGGCATTCCGTAAGGACGGACACGCAGGTAGAATGGCTACCTGTACGGCCTGTACAGGTGTCAATGGCGCTTATGAGGAGGCGTTCCTTTTGGGCACTGGTACGTGCTGGTGTGTCCCGGACACTACATGCAGTATACTTAAATATACTGAAGTGAAATGGTACTCTGTTCGTGGCAGAGGGTAAGAGTGGGGGAGAGAAAGTAAAAGGTGGGAGTACTTCAGCAGCCAGTCGATGGACAGTGTCAAGAATTAGTGGCACTGTAAAATGGTAAGACCTGACGTGCACTGGTGGTGGCCAGTCCTAAACTGGTAACGACTTCCCTGTCTGGAAGTAATGAATTTGCGTGGCACACTGTGCGAATTGTGCTTGCGGTATACGCAAGTCTTTTGTGATAAAAGAAAATGAAAAGACCACTCGGGCAACGACAGGTAATGATATTGAAAATGCTCAGTCCCTCGCTGAAGTACTCGGTAAAGGAAATAAATGCTTGCAAACTGCAATGGACGCAGGCGCGTACGTATCACGCTGTGTAAATGAAAGACACAAGAGACTAAAATAAGTTAATTCTGCAGGCTATAATTCATGGTAAGATGTAGTACTCTTGGCTTCGTGATTACTGGGTTCTGGTTCTCTCTCTCTCTCTCTCTCTCTCTCGGAGGAGAGGGTGAAAAATGATATATGAATGAACTCCCTTATATTGAATTGAACTACTAATGTTAGTTTAATATGACACAACTTGCGTTAAATGATTTACTTACTTTAACGTGTAATGAAAGAATTGCTTTGGATAACGTTTTATGAAAATGATAACGCACTCGTGTGAACGATTTTTACGTTAATAGTAGCGGCTTGCGCTTATGAAATGATTTGTGTTTCAATATGAATTTCACAAAGACGCGTTTTACGTTAACAATTCTTGTAATTTACTCTACTTTTAAGATTTACGTTAACTTTACGTAAGTATACTAGGTCCCTGTGACAAGCGAAATGACGGTAAGGATTTTAAAAATGAAAATGTTAGCAAACATTTGTAAAAGAGGTTACGTTAACCCTTAAACGCCGGAGCGGTAAATAAAAAAATGACTCCCGTGTGCCGGAGGGGTTTGAGAGTGAGCGCGTAAGCGGAAAAAATATTTTTTTCAAAAAATCACAGCGCGCTTATTTTTCAAGATTAAGAGTTCATTTTTGGCTCCTTTTTTTGTCATTGCTTGAAGTTTAGTATGCAACCATCAGAAATGAAAAAAATTATCATTATCATATATAAATAATGCGATATATGATAGCGCAAAAACGAAAACAAATTTCATATATAATTGTATTCAAATCGCGCTGTGCGCCAAACGGTTTTAGAGGTAACAAGTTACTTATTTTTCGTTGTAATGTGCACTAAATTGCAATCATTTTGATATATAACACATTTGTAAAACGATAAAAGCAACACAGAGAAAATATTTTCACAAAATGATGCATGAATTCGTAGCGCGCGGATGTAAAAAAATAATTTTTTTTTTTTAAAAAATTCACCATAAATCGAAATATTGTTATAGAGACTTGCAATTTGTTTCAAAATGAAGGAAAATGATTGAATATTGCGATACTGTAAGGGTTTTAGCTTACAAATGCAGTTTTTGACCATTTCGAACGAGTTAAAAATGACCAAATGTCGAATTTTTGTTAAAAAAAAAAAATTTTATATGCAAATATAAAAGAAATGAGAAATGCTACAACCTTCCAATAATTTTTGTTATATTGTGCATGTTTTTGCGCACATTTTCATAT
Source organism: Macrobrachium nipponense (assembly GCF_015104395.2). NCBI lineage: Eukaryota > Metazoa > Arthropoda > Malacostraca > Decapoda > Palaemonidae > Macrobrachium > Macrobrachium nipponense. The sequence goes on along the minus strand of NC_061100.1, from coordinate 129,024,916 downwards.
ATAAAACTTTAAAAAAAGCGTAATATGAAAAGGCTCAAATATTAGGAGAATGTGACCTACGCGTTTCCGAGATTTTCGGCCGAGAATCGGCGCGCGGACGGAATAAAAATATTTTTTTCAAATATTCACCATAAATCGAGATATTGGTCTAGAGACTTGCAATATGTTTTAAATTGAAGATAAATGATTGAATATTACTAGACTGTAAGATTTTTATGTTATATATGCGTTTTTTGACCTTTTCGGTTGAGTCAAAGTTGACCAATCGTAGTTTTTTTCGTACTTATCGTACTTTATATGCAAATATTTCAAAAATGATAAATGCTACTACCTTCCAAAATTTTTTGTTATATTGTGCACGTTTTTGCGCATATTTCCATATATAAACCTTTAAAAAAAGCGTAATATGAAAAGGCTCAAATATTAGGAGAATGTGACCTACGCGTTTCCGAGATTTTCGGCCGAGAATCGGCGCGCGGAAGGGAAAAAAATATTTTCTTCAAAAATTCACCATAAATCGAGATACTGTTCTAGAGACTTGCAATTTGTTTTAAAATGAAGATAAATGATTGAATAATACTAGACTATAAGATTTTTATGTTATAAATGCGTTTTTTTATCTTTTCGGTTGAGTCAAAGTTGACCGATCGTAGTTTTTTTCGTACTTATCGTAAATTTATATGCAAATATTTCAAAATGATAAATGCAACAACCTTCCTATTTTTTTGTTATATTGTGCACGTTTTTGCGCACATTTCCAATATCCCTAAAAACTATAAAATAAGCGTAATATGAAAAGGCACAAATATTAGGAGAATGTGACCTACACGTTTCGGATATTTTCGGCCGAGAATCGGCGCGCGGAGGGAATAAAAATATTTTTTTCAAATATTCACCATAAATCGAGATATTGTTCTAGAGACTTGCAATTTGTTTTAAAGTGAAGGTAAATGATTGAATATTACTAGACTGTAAAGTAATTTGCTTACCCCATAAAAAAAATATAAAAAAATATAAAATATATATATATATATATATATATATATATGTATATATATATATATATAAATTTTTTTTATACGTAAAATATATATATTACATTCTTCGATTCTGGTACCAATACATAAATAAAAGGAATGCAGGTGACACTTCTCTTTTCGCATTACAATGAAATGTCTTATTATTATTTTATCATGCACACATTCAGATATATAAAAAATTGTAATAAATATAAAACTAAATATAAAATAAATGCAGGATACTCACTCGTAATCTGACTCTTCGTTCTATTCTTGTTTTCTCCCTCCTCCATTGAAGAGTCTTGCATTTTTTTCCACTCGACATGACGAGGTACAGGTGGAGGAGGGAGACGTGCGCCCTTACTGCTGATGGACCCGGCGGCCCCGTGCGCCCTCCACTGTCGGTTTAGGGGCGCGCTCCAATACATGACCTTAGTGTGGTACTTTCGGTCACACTCCCCTATCCTGCAAAGAGCAACTTTGCAGAGACGACAGAAGAACCAGGTGTCTCTCCTTCTGCCATTCATATGGCACACCCGCACCGTTTCTGCTTCGCCCTTCTAAGGCCTCCAGTATGTGTTCCCCTGGCTGCAGCCGACACGCAGGGTCCACTACCCAACGAAGGCGGTGACCCGAACGAGAAGCGGTGGGATGGCGGGGCCGGCAGCAAGAGGGGTGCGTCGTCAGCAGGGGCGGCGGCAGCAGGCGGCGGCAGCAGGGGCGTCGTCAGCAGGGGCGTCGTCAGCAGGGGCGTTCGTCAGCAGGGGAGCAGGGGCGGTCGTCAAGCAGGGCGGCGGCAGCAGGGGCGGCGGCAGGTCGAGCGAAGTTGGCCCTCCTATCTGCCCTTTCTCTAGGGGCAGATCTGCAGCTCGGGGCAGGGGGTCAGTTTATGGAAGGCCACTCATCGGGTATCGAAGTTGATGAGGGCATTCCCGGCTACCTCTAGGAACTGTATGTGGGTCACCATCGGAAGATTGTCACCACGGTACCCACAGTACAGTATGTAGGCATTTTGGAGGGCCAACTGAAGGATGTATTTGAGGAGCTTCTGTGTCCACCTTCTGGTTCTCCTGGCGAAGGGATATTACTGGATGAGCTGATCAAAGAGATCAACTCCTCCCATGTGCCTGTTGTAGTGCCCAATGACAGTAGGCCGCTCGGTACGAAACTCCTCAAACACAACTCGGCCCTGTCGACGTGTCTTCTTCCGCTGTACGATCTCTTCTTGGATGGGTTCATGACTCGTCGTAATCATGGGGATGAGTCGGACACCCTTCCAACAGATGACGAAGACAGCGCCCTTCCGCCGCCACTCTGTCTCTCCTCTTGCCAGGTGTTGCGGATGACTAGCGAACCTCTTGAGGACATTCGGGGCCCCATGCACAACCGAAGGGTACCACTGACGTGAACCAACCTGCTTCATACAGTTCCTGGGCCAGGGATACCGAGTTATAATAATTATCCATAAACAGGTGATATCCCTGGTTACGGAAACGTCCCACAAGGTTGAATACAGTGTCACGCAGCGTGGAGAAGACCCCGGTATACATTGAAAAGTCCACAACGTATCCAGTGTTGGCCTCGGATAATGCGAAAGAATTTCACACCATATTTCTTTGGCTTCTTGGGGTTATACCTTTTATACTAAGACGTCCTTTGTAAGGCATCATCCCCTCATCCAAAGACAGGTCTTTCCAGGAATCACGAGGAGAGTTTACTACACCGCTCACGGATATAATGCCAACACGTGTACGCACTAAAATGAGGCGATCACTGTTATTCCTGGGGTATGGCCCTTCGGTTGTGAAAGGCGTTGAAGTAACCTGTCCATCGCCAGAAATTATCACGGGACATAACGCCAGGCACATTCGGCATACATAAAAAATAATTTCTCCTCCAATATTGCCTGACGTCGACAGCAGGTGTCAAACCAAAATAAATGTGGAGCCCCAAAAAATGTGCCATGTCAATGAGGTTGCAACCCAGCCAGTAATACGGACAAGGTCGTCTTCAGCTCATACCGGCAGTACGAGCGTAGTCACGTCTCGTTGTACCAGGTATTCCAGCAATTCCCGCGTCAGGAAAAGCTGGATGAACCCCAAAACAGTCAGGGTACTGGTACGGTCATCCCAGGGTTGCCGTGAAGGGGTGCATGTTAGGAGGGGTGGGGTCCTCCGTCCACCCCTCGTCACTCTCCGACGACCGACCTTCACCTTGGCTGGCGCGACGAGCCGACCTTCTACGTTGGCCCATCACCCTCACTTAGGCCCTCACTTTCTGTATCGTCCTCTGCGATAAAACTTGAGCCCGTATCCCCACTCTCCCCCTCCTCCTCAGATTCCCCCTCGTATGCACTGAATTCGAGCTCACTTTCGGGATGTGAGCCTCGAACAGACATTGGGGCAAATATTCATCCTCACTTTCATCGGGACTGATGTCCTCATCACTCGATGACCATCCGCCATCAAAATGAGGACTTGCAACATGTTCCCGATCAAGCTCCGAAAGATATTCGTCTATGTCCCTTGGTTGGAGGCCTCCCAAATGCCTACGAATGCCCCTAAGGACGCCCACATGCTTCCTAGGGGTAACCAAAGGCATACGATGTGTTCCCGAAACACTTTCAGCCACACGTGGCCGCACAGAACGGCCTTGAGGCGCGGGGTCATGCTGGGTGCTTGGCCCCTCGCCAGCATCCAGGTCCAAAACTCGCCTTACACGATCCCTTCCGACGGGTAAAACGCGCCTTTCACGGTTCACACGTCGTTGAGACATATCTAGGAATGTCCTGTAGCAATTACAAATGCCTCAAGATCTCGCACAAGTCCAGAAAACACGCTTTTCACGAAAGATCGCTCTCGGATGGTGCACTACTGATGCTGGCTGGAGCGAGAAGAAGGGATATCGCGCATGCGCACCTGGGTCACGCTTCAAAACAAAACAAGGCCTTGATCCGTGAACTCCCAGCATTCCCCAAGGCGCGTGATTCAAAAGTTTTAGGCTGGTAGGCCTATAGTATTTTTCCGCGAATTTTAAAAAAAAACTTTTGTATGTCGCTTACTTAAAATACGTCAGTCGGCACCCGACAGACAATTTATCTCGACGTTAAAATACGTCCAGTCGGCGTTTAAGGGTTAAGTACGAAGTGAAATGAAACTTTCGCTCAGCGAGCGAGTGAGCGATGCGAGGTGAAACACGTGAGGCGAGTTGGGTAGCGCACAGCGTGTCGTTCAAACCAGCTGATTCTCTGTAAATGCGAACGCGATTTACAACGCGAACCTTCGAATTTCTTATTCAAGGCGAATTACGTTAATTTCTCTGGCAGAACGATAGATACTAGTACCGAGATTGATATTATTTACGTTAAAACTTCGAGACTTACGTTACTTTGCTTAAATTGTTTAGGTAATGCTTAAAGAGATAACAAACATGGCTGCCGCTGTGAGTGAGCCGAAGGTTGGCTGGCAGGCATGAGAGTGCGCGTGCGCGAAGCTGAAAAGCTAGCTTGAGAGAGCAGTTTACCAACACTTGGAATGAAAACTAAGTTAAAATGAATTCCCTAACATATCACAGACAAAAGAATTGTACACTTCTTTTGCCGTAACTATTAGTAAAACATTCCTAACTAGCTAGGCTTTCCAACACAGCAATAAACCCTGGCAAAGCACTTCCTAGTTTGATCTGGTTCTTTCTGGCATCTATCTGCACACGTGTTAGTGTGAGCTCCTACAACAATACAAAATCACAGAGAATTCGCGGGGCAAATTGTTTGCTCGCCGCTAAAATAAAGCTCTGGCGCGTTCGCCGTTACAATAATAAGATTTCTACCTACGCTCTATTAAAACACTTCGTAAGGAAAATACTTAAAACATACCTTAAGCTAACATTTGTTTATAGAATAATCATATTAAAAGAATGGTATGCCTTACCGTGAGTCAGTGTCTGTCTTCTTCCCCTGCAAGTGCTTTTTTTTTCCGCTTTGAAAAACATTTACATTCGTTTTACAAGGGATAACGGGATTTACAAGCTTTTTTTAAGCAAGCCCAGATTCGATGCTGGCAAGCAGTCGTCACTGTTACGTATTAGCCCGGCCTTGAGAGGGGCTCGATACGTAAACAGAAATAATTGAGGGGTTTCAAGGTGGAATTAATTGAACTTACCGTAAAACGGCGGATAGTTAGTGATAATTTCTTTAGAGGAAAAGGTAGGTCGCCAGAGACTCAGCTAAATACTTTACAGCTATTTATTTACAAAGAGGCTCGTACTGGCCTGAAGAAAAGTGAATGCAGCGTCCACACGTTGGGACTTATAATCTCTCACAAATGGATAGCTGGCTAAAATGTGATTTGATGAAAGCTGGTCTCCTAAACTTGGGTAATGCAACACTTGCGGGCAGAGAGACGTGACACATGGCTCAGGGAATCTGGAAAAGAATCCCAGATTAGACAAGATAAAAGAAAAAGGGATTTCTTTTTATCAGTTACTATTAGTATTTCGTTCTCTAACACTGGGGAAAAGGAACTCTATTGTTTCACTGAGGTATGCAATGACTTCATTCGTCTGGGACGATCACACAAGGGGAAGCATGCGGCCATGAGGCAGTGAAAGGGAACAAAAGGATGAGTTCTTTTTGGGTTGGAAATTGAATTGGGAAAACGAGGATCAAATAGATAATAGGCGGTAAGGGACTGGCAATATGCTGTTTCACAAGACATACCTGGATGTCGTGTTCAGTGGCTCTTTGTAGAAAAAACGTGGCCTGGCTTTGTCTTAGGACTGGGTCTATTGGCGCGCCACTCACGCCCTGGATAGGCCTAACAGGAAGGCAGGTGGTTGGACATCCGTCCAAGGTCCCGTCTTGCAGTCGACTGGGGCAGATCACAGGCGGTTTGCTTGGGTGTTGGGATTCAGCTTAACCCCCCACGAGCAAGGCAAATCCTGGAAACAGAACATACAGCCAGCAGAGGGGTCACAGGAAAAAGAGCTTAAGATATAGGTCTAAGAAGTACCAATCTGCCTACATCCTTCCCTTCGAGATACGTCCCTAAAGCTGACAAAAGACTATATTCCCCCAACTGGGGAACTCCCTACCTCTGGCTGGCGGGTTTTGGTTCCCGCGTTTCCTAAAAATCAGCTGATATTTGGAGAAAATGGCTGCCGTTTTCCAAATCAAACTAACTAATTAATTTCGGGGTAGACGAAACGATCTATAAACGTAGCACTATGTAGCTCAAACCCGTTAAGAACAGACTTGAGGAACATCTTCCAAATTAAACTATGTTAATTTAACAAAATACATGAACTGAAAGGCGGTTTTTCGCCAACAGACAACTCACTATACGAAATCAACTTCAAAAAAATTGATGACGAGGTTTCAAATGCACACAAAGCCAAGAGAGGGGATTTTTAAAAACTGTCGAGAAAACCTGGTGACCTCAGTCTCTAGGATACCGTCAGTCTCTAAAAGTTTCACAAAAAAAAATTATTTGCAATATCGATTTTCACGTGAACTACAATTGTTCATGTGTCCAAAATCACATTCACCCCTCAAATCTATGGAGGTATATTTATTAGATCGTATTTCAAAGTGTAAGAAAGGCAATGATCCTATTCTACATCCGTAAATTGTAGCTTCGACTGGGTTGTATGACGTCACAGATTATAGCCGGTTACATAAAACGGCACCGGACTTGGGCGTGGGGAGGACTGACCACCTGTGGCTTCTATATCGTGGGCGGCTCGCTCAGTGTCTCATATTTTCGTCTGCAGCTTAGAAAACTTACAATATGGCTTTATTTCTCCATTTACCTCACGTTTTGCTTAAGATAGGAAAGTTTCGGTCATACCAAACGATTTAGTATTAATTGGACAATAAATTATGATTACCTGAAATCAATAAGATATAATCAACGGAATTACAAAGACTAAACGTGAAGGAGAGGGGAGCATTTAATTCCTTATGCCTGTTTTTACTTAGAGTTTGCATCATTAATGCGATCAAGATGATATAAAACTAGTGTTTTCATACAATAAATTCCCCTTGAAAATACTGGTGCTTTCGGATTTTAGATGTGTGTGATGTGAAAAGAGAAAGTGAAGAATATCTCCTATTTATTATGTTGCGAATCATCCGGCTTCTGAGAATGAGACTTTTAGTGCAACTGCTAATGTACACTCGCTTACCTGGCACAGGGGACACGACCTGGGATTCGGTTCTGATGAATTTGCTTTCGTCAATCAACACTCTCTCTCTCTCTCTCTCTCTCTCGTCTCTCTCTCTCTCTCTTCTCTCCTCTCTCTCTTCCAGTCTCATGTGGTCGAATAATTTGTTTCATTATTAAAATTAAATAGATAATTAAGACATCTTGAGTAAAATATTAAGAATCTATGATTATTTTTCAACTACGGCTAAATTTAACATAAAAAATTCTTTATATAGGTAAAAAAATAAAAACAATCAAACAAGCATGGCTAGTCAGTGTAGCGTTACGTAACGGCAAGTTTTACCCATTTATATCTCCATACCTTCATTTTTGCAGTGCTGAACTCTGAAAGAGCGAAAGCGCTAATAATGTTACGATATTCAATATACTCTAGTGGGCAGTAAAAACATGATGCAATTAAATAGATTCACATCAGCCGTGCATTTGATGTATAGGTCAGTCCCTTACGACGCTCCTGATTGGCTGTTGATGAGCCAATCACAGGTCTGGAAACTCAGCCTCGCTCAAGAGTTCACATAGGCAGGATGTAAATTCTTACCTCTCTTTCAAATATGATAACTTTCATTACACCTCAGTTTTACCTGTGGAAAAGGGCGGTTTCTGAGTTTTATCACTAAACATATGTGTGGTGAATTTATCAAGCAAACAAATAAGTGATAATGCAGTGCGTGCATTAGGCTTTGGGTTGTCTTTCTTCATTTGTAACAAACCCTCAGCTTTATCAACAGCAACATCTCTGTATAAGTTTGAAAAATACTGTGACCTACCACAAAATCATTTAGACATTATCAAAGGCATGACATATAGTGCTATGCATGCCTATCATGAAAATAACTTCCCCGCTCGCTACAGAAAAAGTTTAAAAGAATTGAAGAATGATAATAGCTTACACATTACTAAGGTTGATAAATCCAACAGTTTATAGTTCTGGACAAAACTGACTACATATCACGCATGCATACTTTACTAGAAGATGAAATAACTCACAAAAAACTCGCAAAAAATCCGTTGGACCAAGTAATAAAAAACTTTAATATCAATATCAAACAAATTCTTAAAGATAAAAAAGAACTTTTGTGTAAGTTAACTGTAAAGTGTCCCTCATTACCTTATTTATATGGCCTAGTTAAAACTCATAAGGAAAACAAACCTATGCGCCCAATTAATAGTACTGTAGGATCAATAGCTTATAAACTATCTAAATATCTTACTAAATTGTTATCCCCGCTACTTGGAACTGTATCTAATTCACACATCTGGAATTCTCTTGATCTTGTGGAAAATTTAAATAACATTGTACTAAACCCTAGCGATATCTTTGTCAGTTTTGATGTATGTTCCTTGTTTACAAAAGTCCCTATTGACTCTGTGCTAGAATATTTAAGTAATGAACTTGTATTGCATGAATTGCCTATGTCCTTTAGTCACATAACTTTCATTAGATTAAGTTATGTATTTGTGATTGCAGATTTATTTTTAATGATAACCCTTTATCACCTCTCCTTTCAAACTTATATATGGAATTTTTTGAAAGACAACATCTCCCTAATATCACACTTGTCCCCTTAAAATGGTACATATATGTAGATGACATCCTAGTAGTCTTACCTGTTAGTATCGATGTGAATGATTTATTGTCCAAATTGAATAATTTAGTGCCATCCATAGAATTCACTGTTGAAATTGAAAATAACAATGTCATCCCTTTCTTAGATGTATTAATACATAGAGAATCTTTCCAATGTATCCCGAGTCCATAATATCTTGACCAAGAAATAGAATAAATAAAAAAGATAGGAAACGATCTCTGCTACCCACCTCATATAATTGATTTATGTTATCAAAAAGCTCACAAAAAGTTTTATAGTGTTGCTAGTAATGAAAAAGAAATGCCTAAAAATGTACTTAGTTTGCCTTACTTTCGTGGATTTGAAACCATAAAATCAATATTTAAATCATTTAATGTTAATGCAGTGTTCTCTTATAACAATAGGCTACCATTAAAGATATGCTAATTAAGAATTGTCCCGTATCAAATAACATCATTTACAAAATTCCTTGCAAGGATTGCCCATCTTTTTACGTTGGACATTTAAGTAAAAATTTATGTGTACGTATTAAGCAACATATGTATTCAGTTAGAACAGCCCAGACTTCAAATGCACTGTTTATCCATCTGAGTGAAAAATCTCATTGTATTAATTGGGACGATACCTCTGTAATTGCTAGATCTAATGATTGTTTCAAGAAATTTACTGGAATCAGCAATTAACAAATCACTAATAAAAACAACCTAGGTAAATCTTAGTCTGGGATTGTACCATTTGGACCCGTATATTTTTAAAATGTTTATGAAGGACCTTAAAATAAATGAACTACTAATTAATTAGGCCCAAATGTATATGGTTTTTGTTTTTTATTTCTCTCTCTCTCTCTCTCTCACCCTCTTCTCTCTCTCTCTCGCTCTCTTCATATCCTTTTTTTCGTCTTTTCACTAATTTTTGGGGGGAACATTTTTGTAAATTTCATGGTAATAAGTTGTATGTGCCTCCTTGTTTTTTCAAAATGTATTGTTTTCTGGATGAATCATCTGCTGACCACGTGTGTGCTCCTCCAAGGTGTGGCTGCCTAAAAATTGCTTATCCTGCCCTCAGGCATTTCCTCGTTTCTGTAGAGTGAAACCGACCTTATTGCTAATCTTGTAATGTCAGTTTGGATATTAAGCCTACTTTGATATGTTTTTCCACTGCACGATCAGTTGTGCCCGAGTAAAGGGTCGCACTAGACCGAAAGTGCTTGGCTATCTCGCTTGTGAGGAATTCCTCTCACAACGATTTTATTTTCTGACGTTTTTGTGTATTCACTAGTTTCCATGCTATTTGTCTTTTATTATAGTTATTAATGTCTGTCTCATAAGAAATTATTGATTGATTTTCACTGCGTATTGCCGTCTGTCAGGTAATCGACAGACAGGAACTATGTTACTGTATTTGTATTCATGTGAAAACCAAATGGATTCGCATGCCCATATATTTTGTAGATATGTATGTCTACATTGCATGAATAATAAGGGTGAAAGAACCACATCTATTTGAGAATGACACTCTTAACATTATTTTATCTGATTTTGCTATGTTCTAGTACGTAGTATCTGTGGTGCGGTTAGCACCGAAATGGTTTTACACAAAGACGAAGTCTTTTGACATAAACGTCAGTAGACGTTTTAATATCGAAGTATACTTACTGTTTTAGTTAGTCGCTCCTTTGCGTGCCCCTTATGGGTGTGTATACGTATGTACGTAGTACACTGTATGGGCGTGATATCGCCCAAAATTGTATTGACACACACCAACAATTAATTCACTACATTTACTAAATATCTGAAGTTGCACACTATTATATTTGGAACTTATTTTTGACAACGAACTTGATAATTATTGTAA